>NW_027495152.1:0-149365 GCF_021521415.1 Bidens hawaiensis | reverse complement strand
GTGGGTGGGGAATAAAGCGCGGTTATAGCAGAAGAATATATGCAGAATTGAGAATATTATTTTATTTTTTTAATATTCTGCAAGGGGATTATTACTAATGTTTTTTTATATATAAATAGCTGAAATTTATGTAAGGTTTTTATATATTAACTCAAAATCTTCTTTATATAGATCACAAGAGTTTTTTTTTTTTTTTTTAATCAATGTTTTAATAGTAAAAAGTTGGTATGTGCTAGACATTTATAAATCGGACACGACATACTATTTGTTAGTCTTAACATGTATACGGAATTCATCCTAACAAACACTGGAATTCGTCTTCGTATAAAAAGCATTGGGTTCAAGTCTATTTGTTTGGGTTGGGCAGAGTAAGATTAGATTTTTAGGGGCGTTAAAAATTATGCCAACTTTTCTAATCTAATAATAAACTTATGTCAATTTTTCTTGAGGTTCTTACTCCCGGAGCAAGTTTTGTTTATTATATTAACCGGTTATTTCACGTCTATAATACAAGTTTATCATAATTGTGAAAGTGTGTGTAATATAGTTGTTTGATACTTTGATATTACTAGTATATTCATACAATATAGTAACATTAAATGAATTTAAATAATGTTTCAAATGGTGTATGGTGAAATAATTTTAAAACTAGAGTCATAAGAATAATATACTAGTTATACTAAAATAAATGACAAGGATATGCTTGTTAATAATGGTTAAGTTTAATGCGTATTAAATAGATCTTCAAAATGGTTAATAAGTTATCAAAAATATTTCTATTATAATCTTTACTGCACTTAAATTTGTTAAAAACTAAGTAAAGTTTTATGTTAACATAATTAAAAGGTAACGAAATTACGTTTAGTATGCAAATAAATAATTTATAATATAAGAAATAAAAGTAAAATTCTATAGTATTTAAACGATCAACGTTATTAACAAAAACATTTATCTTCAATTACTATAAATGAACGATGTACACATCGAACACACTTCAAGGAGGAATACCGTAAGTTTAAAGAATAAATATAGTCAAATTAAGATAGCTCTGGCCTACTTTGTTGTTTTGTTTTCTTCTTCAAAAAGTTCAATAAAGGTACACATCTTGGAATTATAGACAACTCAAATTCTTGTCCACTTATCCAATCAAACAACATACATAAGTTAAATAAATGAACATGTGTTAAATCTATGATAAAGATATACAATTCTGGTATACTTCTGAACGCATGGTTGAATAATTAATATTTATGTAGGAGATAAAATTTACCTACAAAAACATTAAGTAGTTATAACCTAAAGTTTCTATTAGGGGTGGCAATATCGAATCATTAACCGAAATCGAAGTGAAAACTAACAAAATCGAACCGAAACTAACTGAATTAACCGAAAAACATTATCTGTGATTTTTTCTATACATGGTTAACCCTAAATTAACTGAACCGAACAACTATGCATAAAGGTTATAATAATTTATAAAATTAAATAAAATGATAATGGGAGTAGTAGGATTGTGATTCATGGTGATGGTGCTTATAACTATTAAAAAGGAACCGGTCAAAGTTGGTTACATGCTTTGAGCCAAGCGACCCAAGCCTAATCCTTCTGTCCCCCCCTAATGTGTGTGACCTATCAATGGCCCCCCCAATAACAATTTATAAATTATATCTTAATGTTCAAAAGTGATTAACTGATTATGACTTTTTCTGTTTTATAATCCGACCTCATCTCTGAAACTTAGCTGTGTAAGTTGTATTAAGGCATTGATTGATATGGAGCTAATTCAATAGTTAGCCAACTTCTATCTAAACCAACTAGACAATAGAAGATGGGAACATTGCAATTTATCCTAAGAGCATTCTTATTGGAATCTCCATCTCTAGCTCTAAAAAGTTATATTTATCTCTAGATTTCGTTTAACCTCTATTCTCCGTCTATATATATGTATTATTATTTATTCCCTTTCTTGCAAAGCCGAAATGCTTGATTCGAAATAATTGTGACACAAATCAAAATGCTTAAGATACAACTTTTCAAATTTTAGAGCTGTGAAAAGTGAATTTCCATAAATTTTTTAGATCTAGAAGATACGGAGATAAGATTTGTATGAAAAAATGAATTAGAAGAAATCTCCAAAATTAAGAAATAGAAAAGAAATAGAGACTTCACTATATATGAGTGCTTATGGTAAATAAGAATGACGTGATACGCAAACAATACATATGAATTTGTAAAGTTTTCTCTAAAGTAATCTTAATTATTTACTATATTTTGCAAGCACTTATAATATTTTTAGAAAAATACGTAGCAGGAGTCTTGTACGATAATTTTACAAATATTTAAATGTTGAAACTTTAATACATCATTTAATGTTAGCATAACAAAACTGGTGTGTCAGTGTGAGTTGTGATCAATAATTGGTTCAAAAGAAGCTTGATAACTAACTGGTAAAACGTGTTAAACGGGCTTTAAGTAGTCTTTAACAGAATATATTTGGTTTCATCATCAGGTCGTTCAAAATACAACCGGCCCATTTCATTGATTAACCAACAATCCTTATTAATTACCATCGACCAATATCATTTATTAAACAATATCATCATCGGCCCAATTGCCTAAAAATAAATTAACAATCCATGCAATGACATAATTGTAAATATGATCTAAATCGAGTTAAAGATCATACCACAAATGTTATATGCATTTTACGTACTTTATTGATCTATCAATTTCATTACATATTACTCTTTTATATAGTCACGATTACGTAAATATAGTTGATATATCTTAAATAAAAGACACGTAAATAATATACTCGTTTAGGCTTACAAGCTGATAAGCAAATCTCATATTTAGACTCATTTATTAAACGACTTTGTTTTACAACCAAACTCATTTTAACTTCAAAACATGTTTCAAACTTTTATCAAGTCAATCTTGAGTAGATCACGAACAAACTTAGTTCGATTACACTTTACACCCTAATAATCTCTTCCATGCTCTCTTGTTTCAAAATGTCAAGTCTAGACTCTAGACTACCAAAGGATAACATGGGGTCCCACTTATAGTTATAACATATGCATACATATAAGAAAACTTTACACTAGCATTCACACATCTTTGTATATACTTATGGAAAGTTAGACTAACCGAAAGGTTCGTCCATTCTTTATATGAAATTGAAGCTTTTTTCTGTATATAATTTTTCTTCCAACCTCCCCACTCTTCCACATTCTCCTCCCTTTTAATGTCACTTCAACATAAATACTTCTTTAGCCCCACCACACTTGTTTCTAACATTCTTTAATATTCACTACTTAGCATAATCTTTCTATTATTCGATGAATGATTTCCATGATAGACCGGATTATTTAAATCCACATCTTGCCTCTTGCAATCGTGCCCAATGCCTTCTTCAAACACTCGAGTATATGTATGACAGTATGACGCTGAGCGGAAGCATAAAAAACATGCGAAAATAGTCGGGAGGAAAGTTGTTACATGTGCCAAAACCAATACATTAAACCCCGGAAATTCTTAACTTGATTGTCTAGGAATGGCATTAAGTGTCTAGATAATCACATAATTTTGATAAATACAAAATTTACGTGTTTTTTATATAACAAAATAAACTAAAATCAAGGAAAAATTGTTGAAATCGAAATCAGAGTTCCAGATGAAGAAATTGGGACATGACGATCAAGCAAATTGCCTATGCCATTTTTCTAGGCATCTAGCAAGCTCGTTGAGGCGTTTCAATCCATTACTACGGTACCCATAAATCTAAATAGAGCATATTGTTGTAGTACCAAAGGACTTTAATAATAAGTTTCACACACGACGCTCATAGAATAATTTTTGTTTTCTTATAAATGCTCCATCCTCAATATCTTCTCGGTAGTAGTAATAATATTTTGAGACATAACTTTTTGATCGAGCTTAAGGACCATATCTCGTTCTTTCTTACATCAAATAGACGAGATAGCTTCTAGATATGTTTTTAAACTAATCAAACACTAGAATTATTTCAAGACAATAGTAATTATTATCACATTAGTCGTTAATCTAAAAGGCATCAACTTGAGTACCTCATTAATCTAAAAAGAGGAAAAGGCTAAAAGTGTCTTTATCTGCTTTATTTTGATTGATTCCCACTACCCGTGTTACACATTAGGAAAATAAAAATATTAGATTGCATCTTTGAATCTTGAATTCTATGTGCTTTGTCAAAGATGTTTAGTACCTTACAACTCAACAATGCATTAGGGCCCATAGGGTAATCATTCTTTCACATTCCCACTCTTATATGTACACCATTTAGTTCATTTCTCTCCATAACAAATACCCCCAACCCACACCACAATGTCTAGTGAACAAGATTCAAGCAAAAGGGTTAATTTCAACGGAACAAAGTTTACAAGAAGTTGTAGATTTCTACCTCAAAGATCCGCTATATCACCCGTTAAATACATTAAACATATGGGTGACAAGATGATAATCGTTTTTCGTGTTATTTATGGTCGAAAACGAGCTTCCACCAAGGTTACTTCCTCTATAACACCACAACAACCGACGGTAGCTCCAATTGATTCTCAACGAGCGGAAGCTATCGATGATTGTATCGAATTTATAAACTCTTCATCTACTATAACAAGATCAAATTCTGTTTCTTGTTAGATTCTTGTTCAAATCCAAAAATAAGATCATCCGGTTTGTGTTTATTCCAATGTGGATGACGGGTAGTCCTTAGATCTTGTAATTGTTGGTGTTTTTAGGATACGACGAGGCCGTGTTTTGGGTATTTTAGGACACAATGTTGTGCATGTATGGGTTTTTTTTCATGTGTTCTGTACCCATGTAGGCTGGAGAGTGTTTGGCCTATTGGTTGAACTTTGTTTGTGGTTTACACAATAATGTGGAGATCCTTGTACCCCACGAATACTTGATTGTAACATGTTAGGTATGTGGGTCTTTTCACTTGTTAAATTCAAGGTGGTGTGTTGATGTATGGTGTTTGTTAATTAGTTTTTGTGTTTTGGTATTAACATGTAAGTTGGAGTGTATGAATTATTTGCATAATCTTCTGGAGGGGGAAAGAGTCGAGAATAGTAATTTGAATTGATTGGTTACCTAAATAATCAATTATTAAAAAAAATTATACTTGTAGTTTTACAAATGTTTGCATCCAATCAAATTAAGTCATAGAAATTATGAAATTTTGTGTATACGATATGCATGTGAAATAGGAGTTTATTGGTTCAAAGTTCAAACACAATAAAGTGTAAAAATGCAGCCGTTAAGAAAATTATAACATAGGGGGTTCAAATTCTAATATATGGAATTTTGAATAATGAGTTTCGATATATGAATCCAAAATTCCTAATAAACTAGGCGAGAGAGAAGGACAATTTAGGTTAGGTTCAATGAAGTCTAGAATGTCTAAAAGTTTGCGCCAAAAATATTTTTAAAAGCACCATTTGAATCCAAAATCCGAGTTTTCATATAATTTGGGGTTGGTTTTGGACAATATCTTTTTGCACACCCTATCATGACAAAGTTATTGAAGTTTGCATCAACATACACAAAAGTCTTAAAAGTTTTACGTCAACCGACACACATTAAGATCCTTTTAGGTGGTCGGTCTAATCAATACCTTGCCAAGTTTTGCTTCAAGGGTCACATTCCCGTCACAACTAGTTTTCCATGCCATAGAAACGTGTTGAAAAACATAGCAATGGTCATTTTCATAATGCATTCACTCTCAACAACTATAATGATATTCTCTTTTAGAGGGTTCGAGCTAATATATATTCTTCATATATCATACTTGTAATTTGCAAATAAACATCAAAGATTTTCAACAAAGTTTATACAAAGATCATTTTGATAGTTGATATTTGCTCAGAAAATTTGAAATTTATACTTTTACATTCTAGCTTTTATATTGAGAAAACATACTTCATCACGCAAATTAAACACATGCGGTAAACTAGCAATGCACACACTTAAATTATTATCACTAATATGTTGTGACATTTGAGCCAAAACAAGGTACACCTCAGTACATATTTACCGATTAAGCAAATAAACACCTTTTGCGTAACAAACGAACGATTAACCGAACGGGTCAGGTTATGACCCAGATATCTCGGGGGGGGCATCTGTAAGTGATATACGTTTAATACAAGCTAAAATATTAGTAATATGGCCTTAGTTCGATAACAAACAAGTTAAACGAAAACATGCTCGTTTAACTACCCGCTATAGATTTAAACACGAAAGATAGTTACAAACCAAACATTGTATCATCCGTTAAGCCGAAAAAGACTTACCAAACACTTATTTGAAATGTTTTAAGCGATCCGCGAAAATATTTTTGATTTTTACAAACATATAGTATGTTTTTATAATTTTACTCAAAACTAGCCGAAAAACACTCGTTTTCCGCGCTGTTTAACGCACCCGATAAGTTTTTCGCGCCAAAAACCGAACCCGAACTAAATTTGGACTGGGATTTTCGTATTTGGGCTTGAGAAATCATAATATTGGGCCAAAACAGCCCAAAGGGGAGCCCATGAAGCTTCCAATCGGACCAGCCCACCCCACCCCCCATTTTTTTTATAAAACTTGTTTTGCAAGCTTGTTTATTCATTCTAATTTATAAAAAGTTGAGGTCCAAGCAGCTGCAACCTGATTTTTCCAGAATTCTTCAAACCCTAAGGTAAGGAGCTTAAATAAGTAACTTTTGTACTTGTTTAACCTTGATTAATACCATAAAAACATGTCTTGATTACTAAAAATCATTCCTAACCATGTAAAAGTCCTAAAAATGGTCCATAAACATGTTTTGATCATACAAATGGTGAGGAACCTGTTTTGATTGTTTTTTGGGCCATAAACACGGATTAAAGGGTTGAAACGGCGTTTTTACGGTTCAAAAGTTCGTTTTTGTGCACTAGCCGAAACCCTAAGTTAAAGGGCTGTTCTATTGATGAAAACTACTTGGTTTGTGATATAGGACTTGTATCTAGCTTTCATAGAAGCACAAGAATCTGAAAACTTGATTAGAAAGTCGAAAACGAGCCAAACCCGCTAAGGTAATGCCGAAACACTCGCTTACGGGCTATTTAGGTTAAGGTTGTGATGTGCATATTTTTAGGACTTGAAATTTTTCAGGGAAATCAGGGACCATGTCAATGAGTCCCTATTCAAATTTGGTAATTTTTCGACCATCCGAGAATATTTGGCGAATTTATTACCAAATTGGGACGTTTATTTGGGAAAAATAGCTAAATTACTTCAAAAATTATGAAATTTTTCTGGGAACTCATATTTGATGTATTTTGATCACATATAAATTTTGGGATCATTTGTAGAAGTTTAAAAGTGTTTTTTTATATGAGTTCGTGTGAATTTTTATAGCCGAATTTGAGCCGAAAATAATATCTCACGAGCTTTTTACATTCTGGAATTGATACAGGTTGTTTTGGGACATGATTTGAGTATTCAGAAATTTTTGTGGAATTTTTGGAAATTTTTTGGGGTAAACGGAAGATTTTCAAACGAAATATAGCTGATAAAATGAATTTTTATAAATTAATAAATCATTAAATAATTCCAGAAATATTTTTATAAAAATATAAATATTTTAATTGATAAATGGCTAAATTTTCATAATTTAATGATTAGCGGTTAATTAATTATGCTAATTTGAATATTAAACAAATTCAGTTTTTATAAAAACCGGCAAGTTCGTGACTAACGAACCTGCGGGAATATCAAAACACCAAGAGTGATCAAAAATCATATTTTCGGATTAATTAAGTAAAAACGAACTTTTCTATGAGAAACCTGGACAATCCGGGTGGATTGTGCGCGTTTCTTCTCAAATCAAACTGAATAAACGGAAACGGACCCCGTGACTAATCCGGGACCCCAGTATGTGATCCTTTTTATAACTTAATCATTTTATTAGCCAATACATTTACCCAAGCTTATTTTCCCATAACTGTTTTCTGAACGCGTAAACGAACAACTTGGCCCATCTGGGAAAACGGGAATCTGAGCCAAGTTCAGTTTTAAGTATTAGACATTGAACAACATCACAACCTAAGCCTATTACCACTTTCTGGGCGTTCCAGCTAGACCCAGATTAGTTATACAGCCCAGTTTAGTATTGAGATTATAATAATATTAAAATATTAATATTATTATAATATTGTTTATAGGAACTACTGATAGCGGACCGAACAACTACGAGCTGATACAGTACTGATTATCTACTAAACCGTGAGTTTCATGACCCCGCTCTTTAAACAGTTTTACGAACTTTTGGGGTGAAAAGCATGTTTGATTACATATACATACCTAAAACATGTATTGATTTGAATTATCTAAGTGCTAACACACGAAAATCCTCACTAACACAGTGATTAACTTCGAGCCGGTGGCTTGTGAATAGTAATATTGGTTTGACAAACCCAAACGGAGCCGGCATGTATTGCTGAGACTTTACCCCGTTTGCACATGACCATAATTATACAACACGCTATGTAGTGTTAGACATAGCTACTTGGGGCATATTGTGGGCGGAAGGGGGCCACAGTGGTTGATTGGGCGTGGGAAATGGATGCACGCAGCACATACAGTCAAGGCTTCACTGTATCTTAGCATAATTACATCATTTACATACATACATACTTATTTCATGATTACAAGTGTTAACTTGTGAATACTCATTACTGTTCTCTTGAAACTCGTGAAACTCACTAACTCTTGTAGTTGACCCATTTTAAACTGCTTTTCAGGTGTACCTAAATCGGAATGATTTGGTGATCTGTTACTTGCTCAAGGTGTGTGGTTGATGCTATGTTAAAAATTGGCAAGGGTGTTAGTAGTAAGAACGTATAGTTAACGAACTAGTTTTGTTTGTATCACATAGACTGTAAAACAATGATAGACCAAAGAAATGTAATATATTGTAAATTAGTGTGTAATGTTTCTTTATAAACAATGTGTTGATACAAGAGGTGTCTGTTACATTCCCGTTTTACGCTTCCGTATTGTGCTAGTCGGGGTGTGACATATATGCAGTGTAAATGGCAATGCATGCATGTGAGCAAGAACCAACGCATACACTACAATATAACCAACAGCATATACAGTGTATAACACATACCGTGTAGTCATCAATGCACACACAGTATAAAATTGCACATGTCGTATGCAATAATTATATTGCAATATCATTATTAACACATGAGCACATGCAACTATTACATTATAGTTTATTTAACGACACTTAGACCACACGTAATGGTAACTAAGCATATAAGGGCGTTTTTAGACATGTAGCACCTCAGTTAGCAATCACTAACTTTGTAAAAAGTGACGTAATGGTAAAATTCCCAATAACCCCCTTTCAATCATTAAACAATTATTATTTTTTTATTTAAATAAAAATCTAACTATACTATACTATTAAAGCAACACAATTGTTCACATGTCATTTAACTGGGATGCCAAGTAGATGTCATGGTTACTATTTCTTATTATATTATGACCCATGACCCGTTTTCCTATTATAACCCATGACCCGTAAGGCTTTATAAAAGTTTAAAAAATATTTTATTGTGTGATACGAGTTTCTAATCCAAGATCTCATGTTTCAAACCAAATGTACTTACCAACTCCACTAAAATGGTAATTGTGTTTGATTTCTTTACCAGACATATATAAATGTGATTCTCTTCAAGTATAAAACCAAAATTATATTTAATTGTTAACATTTTCATAATTCACAATATGGCATTGTCTTCTCATATCTCTTTAACATAACCATTTAAGATTGTTTATCGTTTATCTCTTTATTTTAAAATATAATATATTTTTATTTATTTTCTTTTACAACAACATCTTAGTCTTTGTAAATTTAGTTTTTAAATCTGTGGACAACATTTTGTTATAAATATCATTTTTATACGCATAATATTTAATATTACAATATCGGTATGAATGTTTTATTTGAAATAAATCAAACATTAAGATTTGGTTTTTAACTTAAATTATAGTGGATAATATATCAAAATCTTAATAAAAAAAAGTCATAAATAAAAATTATTATATGAAACAATTTAATTTACGTATTACATATAATAATCTTTTGTTTTCATTATATTTTTCACTCGTGTAGAACACGGGCTCTAATCTAGTATATATAAACTAAAACAAAAAATTTTGATTGGCTCAAGCCTCCCCTACCACCATTGTGTGTACGAGCCTGGGCAAAACAAAGAGGAAAACAAGGTAGGGGAACACTTCACATCTATACAACGGCACCACTATATGCGTTGCCGTAATCACAAAAAACATATATACACACTATACCTATGTATACGAAAATGTTATAGCTCACCTAATGTAATCATGAAACAAGCTTAAAAATAATTAAAACCGGCTCAAATCATTGTCACTAGAGGTGCATAAAAAGCCCGAACCCGAAAAAAAAACCCAGAACCTAGTTTTTTTATACTCGAGTTTTTACTACTCGAACCCGTACCAGACCCGACCAGTAGGGTACGAAAAGGGTATGTATTTCTGTAACATCCCGAAATTTCAAAGTGATATTAATTATATCACTTACTAATAGAGGGAAAGTTTACTCGGGTTGTCAGGAAATAAATAATAGAGTAGGAGTTGGTATGAGTCGGGCTAGTGTTGGATTAATGGAGACGGGTTAAATGAGAATGGGCCTTAGGTCCATGGGATTTCAGGAATATAAATATCCCCTAAACCCAAAAATATCTTCATTTCCTTACTTTCTACACACACACTCCAAAAACACACACACCATCTACACCGCCGCCGGGCCGAGGAGAGGAACGGGCAGATCCGAGAGAGAGAGAGAGCGATTAGTGTGTTAACAAGTTAAACGAGATCCAAACAAGCTCAAAAAGGTATGATTCTTGATCTTTGAAGTTTAAAGATCCAAGCTTTTTAGTGTATAAGCGACTGAAAATGGTCGGGAAGCGTAGTGGGTGATATTGAACCATAGCAAGGGTGTTAAAATCGCTCAAAATGCTGGACATAAACCGAACAGCGGCTGATCTGGACAACTTCGCCTGCAACTGGGCAACTTCGCCTTCAAAGCGATGAACTTCGCCTGCAAGCTAAGTTCGCCTGATGAACTTCGCCTGCAAGCTAAGTTCGCCTGATGGCAACTTCGCTGTAAAGTTAAGTTCGCCTAACTGGTAACTTCGCCTGAGGCCAAGTTCGCCTGATGACAACTTCGCCTGAAGCCAAGTTCGCCTGATGGCAACTTCGCTGTAAAGCTAAGTTCGCCTAGCTGGTAACTTCGCCTAAAGCTAAGTTCGCCTAAGGTTAACTTCGCCTAGAGCTAAGTTCGCCCGAGGGTTAACTTCGCCTAAAGTCAAGTTCGTTTAGAAAATAAATTAAAAATCTAATGAAAAATGTGTTAAGACAGCTCGACCCCAGCCAGGGGCTCTGCCCCTTGGACCCTGCTAGGGGCTGCCGCCCCTAGACCCCGCTGCCAGGGGCGCTGCCCCCGGACCCCCGTTCGTTGTGGGTAGTAGTTAAGACTGGAAAGATTATATGAGTAGTGATGGTTGTTTGATACGTGTACTTGTTATACAGTCAGCCGTGCACAACTGAAGAAAGGGATTACGATTAACGGTGAACGTAACCGTGTTCAGGTGAGTTTCTAGCCCCATTCCTTGTTATGTTTTCGGGGCTGTGTGCATACTCGATATGTTGTTAATACATTTATCCTAAGTGATAAGTGTATGTCATATGTGATATGTGTGATAGATATGAATGATTGCTTGTCGGTACGCGAACGATCTTCGGATATTGCGCGTACTGTCAGGTTAAAAATAAAGGTACGAATATTATATATCGAATATGTATGAATATTTCAAATGAATACTTGTCAGGGCGTGAACGATCTTCGGATATTGCACGTGTCGACAAGGGGTATGGTTGTTAAATGAATGAGGTAAAGAATGCCTAGAGTGTTCTTATGTTATAATGTAAGTATGTGTATATAGGTACACGAATGGCATGT
This sequence comes from Bidens hawaiensis, assembly GCF_021521415.1. Taxonomy (NCBI): domain Eukaryota; kingdom Viridiplantae; phylum Streptophyta; class Magnoliopsida; order Asterales; family Asteraceae; genus Bidens; species Bidens hawaiensis. The sequence goes on along the minus strand of NW_027495152.1, from coordinate 137,283 downwards.
GAGTTCTACGTTCGACATAGTAAGTTAGGATGGCAAATCCCTCTAGCTTCTGTCGGACATAGACTCGGCTGGTGATGGCGTAGTTAAGGACTGCGAGCCTTATACGTGAAGTAGATGATATATGTAGACGTAGATAAGGACTGCGAACCTTATACGTAATGTAGATAGGCGTCAGCATAGGAAAGGACTGTGAACCTTATACGTGCTGTATTTGTAGCATAGGGGAGGACTGCGAACCTCGTACGTGCTATGAATTAGGTTGCAACATAGGGAAGGACTGCGAACCTTGTACGTGTTGTGGATGTATTGCAGCATAGGAAAGGACTGTGAACCTTATACGTGCTGTATTTGTAGCATAGGGGAGGACTGCGAACCTCGTACGTGCTATGAATTAGGTTGCAACATAGGGAAGGACTGCGAACCTTGTACGTGTTGTGGATGTGCTATGGTATAGGGAAGGCCGCGATCCTTGTACGTACCATAAATGGTGAACATAGGTAAGGACTGCGAACCTTGTACGTGTTCACGACCTTGAGTACAGGTATAGACGGTGGCCTATGAACGTACTCTCGGTTTACTGAGGTTAGTGATTGTAGATGTGTATGTATGTATGGTAGCAAGTATGTATGTAGAACAGAAGGGTAACTAGTGAAGTATGGATATGTATCTACGGATATGTATGTATGTGTATGTATTGTATGGCGTTCGATTAACTAGAACTCACTCAGCGTAGCTGACTTTTAGTATGCACGCAGGTGAGCTGATTATAGAGTTAGCATGAGGATGGCACATGGCATGGATTGAACGGCTGGCATCTGAAGAAAGAAGAAAAGATTTAATGTTTTGTAACAAATGATTGATGTTTTATATTACGCGAAAAGTTTTAATGAACTCTGATTTGTAAGAACTGTGTTTATGAGTAAATCCGACGCTAAAGTAAGGCTACCGGGTTCGGGGCCTTACAATTTCAGTACCAAAACCCGTATCCGGAAACAGAGCCGATTTGTACCCTGTAATACTCGAAAACCGAAACCGGATTTTTTAAATACCCAATATATACTCGAAAACAACTGGAAAATACTCCAAAAAGTTCAGCGCTTTAAAAAACCCAATCTATATAAAAAAAAAATACCTGGAGTCACCCAGAAAATAAGGCTTTTTCAATGCTCGGAAATAGGGTATTCAAATACTCAGTGCATCAGGTATGATTTGTAGAGACAATACCCCGATCCGAACCCGTGTATTACCAATACTAGGGGTGCAAACGAGCCGAGCCGAGCCCAAGCTCGACTAGGCTCGAGCTCGGCTCGTTTAACTTAAACAGAGCTCGAGCTCGAGCTCGGCTCGATTCGAGCTCTATTTTCAAAGCTCGAGCCCGGCTCGTGAGTAGATTTTCAAGCTCGAGCTCGGCTCGGGCTCGACTCGTTTAGTTATATCAACTATTTTTTATATAATTATAATTATTTTTATATAATTTTTTTTTCTATTATAACTTTATGTAAAAAATAATATATATTATTTAGTTATTTCTATTTATTTTTTCATAACATTATATATATTAATTAATAATTATTAAATATATATTTTAAAAAACTATAAAAATGACAGGCTCGTTTAGGCTCGCGAGCCGGCTCGAGCTCGATAACTGAAGCTCGGGCTCGGGCTCGTTTATTAAACGATCTTATTTTTAGGCTCGAGCTTGGGCTCAGGCTCGATTAAGCTCGGCTGGATCGAGCTTTTTAACAAGCCGATCTCGAGTATCTCTGCTCATTTGCACCCCAAACCAATACCAGATTTTTTAATACCTAATCATATCCAAAACCCTGTTAATATCCGGATTCGGGTATTAGAAAAACCTGACTTGTGCACAGGTGTGACTAGCTAAAACGGAATAACGACGAAAGCACTTTCTGGAGTTTCTTGATAAAAGTATGAAAGAGATGCTCTCAAAAGATCCCATTCTCTAACTCTTAACTAACTTCCTATCTATCAAATCATTCTCTTAATTAATTACACCTTCTTCTTCTTCTATTCAATTACACCTGCAAGCAAGCAATCAATCAATCATGGCGTCTGTTACTCTCAAATGCTATCATCTTCCTTATTCTATCAACAACACTAGTAACATCTCTTCATCCAAATCCACTCTTCGTTTCAATTGTCCAAACCCTAACCGACGTCATCTCCTTATCTCTTCTTCTTCCGATGATGCAGCTGCATCTGGTTCCGTTACGTCCGGCGATAACATCTCTAGGTCTGGTTATGTATTCGCGCTTGTTTTAATTTAGCTGTTGTTTGTTAATTACGTGTAGTTTATATGAAATTGATACTACACGTGTTGAATTTGAGGCAAATTGAATATGCTTGATTCTCTAGTTCATTTAATTTCTGTTTTTTTATATGAACGCAATTGAATTGACTTTTAGCTAAGGTAGAGAGTAATATTCATCGGTTTGAAAATTGAAATGAAGAAATTGAGCTTGTATAGATAAAAATTATGTATGTATACATATATACACAAAATTATATATATATATATATATATTAAGTATAACTTTTCAATCACATCAAAGATTTTGACCGATTTCGACTAATTTTGACCGTTTTCACCCATTTAGGGGCCAATTAGGTGAAATCAAATCGGTAGCCCTCCGATTTCCGATTAATCGGCGGCCAATCGCGATTTTTATAACACTGAGGTTACGTAGGTATAGGTGTTAAGATACTTGGAGTTTGAAATAAATCAAGAATAATCATAGATACAAGTTAGTTGTGCTTGAGTGAATTTGTATTTGTTAAAGCAAATGCATAGATATAGCAAGCTGTGCTTCCAAAAGTATTAAAGAAGGTGAACACATGCTGATTTTCAGTTTTGTTATCAATGCAGCAACTTCTGTATTATTGAAGGGCCAGAGACTGTTCAGGATTTTGTTACGATGCAGACAAAGGAAATCCAAGATAATATAAGGAGTAGGCGAAATAAAATCTTTCTCCTAATGGAAGAGGTAACATCTTCACCTTAATGCTTTGTCAATTGCACAAATATGAATACCATATTATTTGACATTTGTTCATCTTTACAGGTAAGGAGGTTAAGAGTGCAACAACGGTTAAAACACCTTAAAGTTAACGAGGGCGGCGTTGAGGACAATGAGATGCCTGACATTCCATCTTCAATTCCCTTTCTACCTTCAGTGGTAAGTTATATTATCTTCTGCTTATAATCTGATGTCAAAACTCAAAAGCTTGTTTAAAGCAGGCTTTAGTGTTAACTTTCTAGCGGTATGACATATAGACACATTTTAATAAACCGTTAATAAACCGTACGTAATATTATTGATTCATTGTCAAATATTTGATTACAATAGGATCCTATATATAGGACTAGATATTACACTTAAGTACCACCAAGAACAATAAATATAAAATACATCTAATAATATTGTCTAACATCCCCTCGCAAGTTGAGGGCGGGGAATGACCTGCAACTTGGACCTTAACATCAGAAATCTTTGTGACGGTAGTGGCTTTGTAAAAACATCAGCTATCTGGTCATGCGTAGATATGAATTGAACATGTAGTTTCCCTCGAGCAACCTTCTCACGAACAAAATGATAATCGACTTCAACGTGTTTTGTGCGGGCATGGAACACGGGATTGGCAGCGAGATACGTGGCACCCAAATTGTCACACCAAAGCGTGGGTGAAACCTTGGAGATAATACCAAGTTCATTTAAGAGAGCCTCCAACCATGTTATTTCAGCAACAGTGTCAGCAAGAGCTTTATACTCGGATTCGGTGGAGGACCGAGAGACCGTGCGTTGTTTGCGAGCATTCCACGAAATAAGATTTGATCCTAAGTAGACCGCAAACCCCCCCGTGGACCGACGGTCATTTGGACACCCGGCCCAATCAGCATCGGAATACGCTTTCAGAGTAGTGCGCCAATGAGCATTAGTGAAAGCATGAAGAGAAGACCCAGAATCATGCCGGATAAAAAGACCAAAATGAGAGGTACCGTTGAGATAACGTAAAATCCGTTTAACAGCCGACCAATGATTTTCAGTTGGAGCATGCATAAATTGGCAAACTTTATTGACAGCAAAGGTGATATCGGGTCTCGACAAGGAGGCATGTTGAAGAGCTCCAACTGTTTGGCGATATTTGGTAGGATCAGCCAATAAGGGGCTGTTGCCAAGCCTTAAGTTTTCCGAGCTACTCATTGGAGAAGGCACCGATTTGCATTCGGATAATCCAGCCCATTTGATCAAATCAGAAATATACTTGCGTTGGGACAAAATTAGGTTTTTGCCATGAGAAACAATTTCAATGCCCAAAAAAAAATGCAAGTTACCCAGATCTTTAACTGCAAAAGAGGTGCCCAACTTGGTGATGACATCATTAATAGCCGTAGGCTTATTACCAGTAACAATAATAACATCCACGTAAACGAGAATATATACCAAGGTGCCTTGAGCCTTTAGAATGAATAAAGATGGATCAGTTTTGGAGCCAGCAAAGCCAAGATGATGCAAAGTAGCTGAGAGACGTTCAAACCAGGCTCTCGGTGCCTGTTTCAGACCATATAAAGACTTATGTAGGAGACAAACATGATTAGGTTCAGATTTGTCAACAAAGCCAGGTGGTTGACGAAGATAAACAGTTTCTTTCAATTGACCATGAAGAAAAGCATTCTGGACATCTAGCTGCCGAAGAGACCTTTGGTTTGTTACGGCCAGAGATAAAATAATCCGAATTGTACTAGCCTTTATCACAGGACTAAAGGTCTCTTGAAAATCAACACCAGGTTGTTGGCTAAATCCTTGTGCGACAAGCCGTGCTTTGTAACGAGTTACATTCCCATTCTCATCCTTTTTAATCCTGTAAACCCACTTGGAATTAATAACGTTAGTATTTTTAACAAATGGTACAAGAGACCATGTCCCATTCTTAACAAGGGCTTCAAACTCTTTAGCCATGGCTTGGCGCCACGTTGGCGACTTATTGGCGACAGTAAAGGAGGATGGTTCGAGGGAATCAAAAGGGCTAGTGGAGGTGTGATAGGCTGAGGGATTGTAGCGAGATGTGGGCTTCGGATTGGGTCGAAGGTTAGATGGACGAGGGGGGTGTTGTGTGGATGATGGTGGGGGAGGTTGTGGTGGTGTGTGTTGAGCTGTAGGGGTGAGGCCTGTAGTGGGTTGAGTTATAGGGGTGGGGGTTGTAGTGGGCTGGTTAGGAATGCTAATTGGAATATTGAGGATGAGCTTGTGTATGGGTTCAGCTGTAATATTGGGAATGGGTTGGTTTATTGGTTCAGTTGTAGGAATAGGTATAGGGTAGGAAGAAAAATAAGGAGGCATCTGGTCATTTATTGTGGGTGTAGGAGTGGGGGTGAATGGGAAGAATTGTTCATTGAAACGAACATGACGAGCAATGTACATGCGTTCGGTATTAAGATCTAAGCAACGATACCCGTGATGAATAGGACTATATCCTAAAAAGACGCACGGGGTGGATCGAAAATCCATTTTGTGACGATTATAAGGACGTAGATATGGAAAACACCGACACCCAAAAACCCGAAGAAAGGAATAATCAGGGGGTCTTTTGAAGAGATTCTCGTATGGTGATTTGGTGGAATTAGCACGAGAAGGCATTCGATTTATCAAGTAAACTGCTGTTACGAATGCAAAATTCCAAAAGCGTTGAGGGGTGTTGGAATGAGCAAGGAGGGTAAGGCCCGTTTCCACAACATGACGGTGTCTACGCTCGACAATACCATTCTGTTCACTTGTGTGTGGGCATGAGCGCGTATGAATGATACCAAGTGAAGAGAAAAAGGGTGCAAGGCTGCGAAATTCAACCCCCCCCCCCCCCCCAAATCAGTTTGCACGTGCTTAAGTTTAGTATTAAATTGTCTTTCAAGCATAATGACAAATGACTTAAAGGTTGAATAAGCATCAGATTTTTGAGCCAATGGATAAAACCACATATATCGTGAGTGGTGGTCAACACATAACAAAAAAACCTATGTCCATTAAAAGAAAGTGATGGAGCAGGTCCCCAAACATCACAATAAACCAAATCCAAAATATTATTACTACGAAAATTTGAAAGATTCAAAGACAATTTAGAGGATTTCCCCATTTGACATGAAGAACATAAAGATGGAAACAATTTTGATGAAACTGGTAAAGAACTACTAGAAATAATAGACTGGGGAACACGAGCATGTGGATGTCCGAGACGGTGATGCCAAATTGTAAGAAACATGTGGAAGAGACTTCAACTGAGGAATGCAGAGCGAATATAGACCTTGACTACTTGGACACGTGAGTAGGATGGCACATGTAGATTCGTCCTTCACAACAAAAAAAGACGAGTGAAATTCAAAGAAAACATCATTATCCATGCAGAATTGTTGAACAGATAGGTGATTCTTTTTAATTTGGGGTACATGAAGAACATTAGATAGATTAAAGGTTTTGTTAGGAGAATAGATTTTTGAGGAACCAATATGAAAGATAGGAAGAGGATTACCATCGCCAACATGAAGTGAGTTGTTACCATAATAAGCTTCAGAGTTGTCCAAAAACTTGCTAAGTCTGGTGTGACATGGCTGTTGGACCCTGTGTCAGGAAACCACGGGGAACCGGATGCTGATCCATTTGAGAAGGCTGCATAGTTTGCCTGAGACGGTTCACGAGCAGAAGAAGAACTGGACTGGTTGGGACACTAGGCGGGAATATGATCAATACCACATCGGTTACAATGTCCATACACTGTATTTTGAGTAGACGCCCAAGCAAATTGTTGTTGGTGGCTTTGACCACCGGTACCACGAGAGTCATCACAGTTTCTGTGGTAATTGCCATGCTAGTTGCCACGTGAGTTTCCACGACGAGTGCCACGATAATTGTTGGACGAGCGATTGACATAAAAGGCTTGAGGCCGAGTATTTTGAGAAATAATAGGGCTAAGTTGATACCCTAATTGTGCCGCAATTTGTTGTAAAGTGGTCAATGAAGTTTGTGATGGGGGATTGGAATGAGGTGCATGACCAGCCATGGAGGCTGTGAAAACTTGAGGTGCAGTTGGAGTATGACGGCTGATCACAAAGTCGTGATCACCGAGCAATCCATACAATTCACTGAAGGTGATGGGTGGTGATCGAGCCACAAGGGTTGCTTTGAGGCCATTATACTCGTCACGAAGACCGGAAATAGCAAGCATGGCTAAGTCCTTGTCTTTAAAGGGTTCGTCAATATTAGCTAAAGCAGTGGCATACTCTTGCACGCGGCTGAGATAGGAGGCTGGGCTTTCATCGCCTTTCATCTCAATCTTTAACAGTTGAGTTTTTAGCGTGTATTCCCTAGAAGAGTTGTTCGGTGCATATGCCCTTTCAAGCGAGAGCCATAAATCTCTAGATGTGGTACCTTGAACATGCTGAAAGGATGATTCAGATATGGTGGAGATGACAATCATTCTTACGTGGGCATCTTTGGTGATCCAATGGAGATAACCAGGGTTGTCAACAGAGGCTGTGTCTGTGGTTGCAGCAGTCTTCGGTGGTGGGCATTTAATTGTACCGTCTATGTAGCCGAACAGGTTGTTGGTGACTAAGAAGGGATGAATCATCGCTTTCCAGAACCCATAGTTGGTGGGTGATAGCTTGAAAGCAAACTTATGAGAGTTATGTGCAGTTTTCTCTACAGTGGTAAAGGCTGCAATCATCGCCATTGAAGGGAGTGGTTTTTGTGGATCGAAAAAGAAAAAAAAACAGAGAAGCTGCGATGCAGCTAGGGTTTGGCAGAGAGGCTGCAACGGCAGCTAGGTTTACCAGGCTGTGATACCATAATAAACCGTAGGTAATATTATTGATTCATTGTCAAATATTTGATTACAATAGGATCCTATATATAGGACTAGATATTACACTTAAGTACCACCAAGAACAATAAATATAAAATACATCTAATAATATTGTCTGACACATTTAAATTTGATACTTATGTTTTTTATTCTGAAAACATGATACTGTCATTATAAAATATTCGCTAAACCTTGTAATGGGATAACAGTAGTAATATATATCACAAGATTATTGAAGTAAATTACTTTTATCGAAGTCACTTGCTTATATGTACAAAAGCTAATATTTTGATTGCCTTTCAGTAGGCTTGTAAACAAACCGTACGGGACATGTTGGTGTTCGTTTGTTTATAACTAACCGAATAAACGATCAAACACGAACAATTAAGCGAACAGGGTTTTCTTGTCCGTGTTCGTTCGTTAAGGAAATGAGTGTGTTCGTTTGTTAATAGTATAAACGGGCTGTTCATGAACATAAACGAACGACCATAACTCAACCTAGATGAAGAAACATAACCAAGCGAACACAACTTAAAATCAAATGTGAGCATCAATCTGGCGGACCTAAACAATTATAAAACAAACGAATGTAAATAAACGAACATCAATGAACGTTCACGAACATAAATGGACAAAAAAATTAGTCCATGTTCATCCGTTTATAAATTAAACGAACATAAGCGAACTTCCTGCTGAGCAGCTCAAAAACGGTTCACTGAACCTTTGGTTCGTTTTCAACTTTACATACTTTTCAATATGTGAAGTTGATATGTTTTGTAGGTAACTTTAATATTCTTATTGGTAATTGGTAATATATTTTCTTACTAATGTGTATTTTTCTTTCTATTTGAGATAGACACCAAAGACATTAAAGCAGCTCTACTTGACAAGTTTTTCATTCATATCAGGAATTATAGTCTTTGGTGGCCTTCTTGCACCTGTCGTAAGTTCGTTTTTTGAATGATTATTCTTTTAACTTTTGAGTTGTCAAGTATATGTTTGTAACATGGAAACTTATTTTCATGTCAGTTGGAACTAAAGCTTGGTTTGGGTGGCACATCATATAAAGATTTTATAACCAATATGCATCTACCTTTGCAACTGAGGTGTGATATACAAACCCGGTTAATGTATGCATTGATTTAAGTAAAATGTTTACACAAAATATTTCTGTATTTGTTTCAGTGAGGTTGATCCGATAGTGGCATCCTTTTCTGGTGGGGCGGTTGGTGTAATTTCAACTCTGATGTTGCTTGAAGCCAATAATGTCATGCAACAAGAGAAGAAAAGGTGCAGATACTGTCATGGAACTGGTAAGTAGTCTCCCAAACACTTTGTTGTTTGTTCTTTTTTTTAACTATGAATTAAAAATGTTTTAATTATTGTTACAAAGTGAAATATTGTTATTCACTTATTGTTACAATAACAATCAATTTTTTTGAATAAAATGATTTAGAAGGTTGTATGCATTAATAGACTCTGGGCTAGGGGAGGTTGGTTTGTGTCATCGATTTTGGGCTTCAACCGAATCAAAAACCAATAATATGGTTTTTAGGTTTTCGAAACCATTTGGTTTTCGTTTTTTGGTGTTTTTGGTTTTATCATTTGAGACTTAAATATTGGACGGGATAAAATGGCTCAAAATAATGAATTTGGGTTTGAAACTTTGGACCTAAATTTTTTAATTGTTAATCTATTATTTTATACATTTGGACCTAAAATTTTTGTACTAGAACATTTATTAATTTTTATAAATTACCGAAAATCGGTTTTTGGTTTCTTTTGGTTTTTTCTGTTTGGTTTGGTTTCAGTCGGTTCGGTTTTCTTTTTTGGTTTTTGGTTGAATGCAAAACCAAAAACAACACAGAAAATTTGGCCTTTTGAAAATCATAAAACCAAACCGACTTTTTATTGGGTTTGGTTAAAAGTCGGACATTCCTGTTTTATGACCAATTTGAGATAATGCACAAGTACACAACCCAAACCGACTCGTTCATCAATAGACAGGGTTAAAATTTCTCTCTTAATTATACGCATTAATTAGAGGTGTTGATGTACTAAAATACAGGATACTTGGCATGTGCACGTTGTTCTTCTAGCGGTGTGTGCTTAAATGTAGAGCCAATTTCTGTAGCTAATGCTTCTGATCGTCCATTACGCGCTCCAACTACCCGAAGGTGTCTCAACTGCTCTGGGGCTGGAAAGGTACTAAAAACTACATATTCATGAAACTTCATTCTGGTGGTCTATTTTTTGTTTGGTTTATTGTTTATTGTGACTACATTGATTCAGGTAATGTGCCCCACATGTCTTTGCACGGGAATGGTAATGGCAAGCGAGCATGATCATCGAATAGACCCATTTGACTAAATTGCTGACTTGAACCAATGCTGCTCGGTTATAGGGAAATGATGTAACTTATATTGGTAAACCGAGGTTTATAGTAAAACAAATATGCATTTTAAGTATATTCAGCGGTCAAATTACTTTCGATTTAATGTATACCAGCTTGTATACTTGGTGATGGTACACTCTTGATACTATATAGCAACTTGAAGTATTTGGTTTATCGATTATTAAAGTTTAAAAAATGTGTAAAAGTAATATCGATATAATTTCCTTTTCATTTAACCAGGTGTGAATATATTTAAAAACGATCGGGCCTGGTTCATGTTTTTAAAAAAGGTTAAACTAAAAGTTCAAATACATCAAATCGCTCGCATGATACTTTAATAGAATTATGGTTGTAAAAATCCTGACTAGGCGTCGATTAGTCATCGACCAATCCTAGTTAGTCCTTATTAATTTCCGATTAATCCTGATTAATCACTAGTCCTCACCCTATCATCTAACTAGTACCTAGTGATACCGCAACATCGAATAGAATGCTGAAGAAGCTAAGCACGTTCTTTTAAGTATGTAGTTGCAAAATAAGCATCACATGATGGCTATCATAGAAAAATAACGTGATGATTTGATCACACGCTTGCTTTCTTATCTTACTATGATATGAATGGGTGTCTGCATTCAATTAAAAAATCATGTAAATGATGCCCTTAATCATAACCGACTATCATTTAATCGCCAATAAAAATGGCACAATTAGGTGGCGGCCTAGGGGAGACAGACTTAATCACCAATTGCATCCACTATTAAGGTTATCCACCACCAATAGTAACGACTAATATGTCTAACCACATAATTAGTGTTTTCTCGTCACATCTACATTCCATAATCCATCTCTTACACACTTACACCAACAATTCCAACTTATTTGGAAATAAATACTACATGCCACGACCCCTTTTGTGATTTAAAAAAAATATATAGCCCCTAATATGAATATGAATAGATAACTACCGTTACTTTTAGAAAAAAAAAATAATAAGAAATCGTTATTTGTTGTTACTTATAAATTTATCTTCTATAAATAATAGTTTCAATAGCTTCAGCTGAGCACGTACGAAGTCGTAAGTTTGGATTCTGATTTTTATTTTTTAGTACAACAATCTATCACTAATTAATTCTTTCATTTCTTGTTCAGTTTATGTGTAAATATTAATAATGTTGGCATATTAACAAACAGTTGGTGTGAAGCAATTAAATTATAATGAGATGATAAAGATAAATGGAAATCAGAAACAAATCGCACCTCAATTCAATTCAATTCATCATAGACCAACAGTTCACTATTGTATTGTTTGTTTTCTTGGTCTAATTTGGTTCAGGAATTTCATCAAACAGCTAAAAACTAAAAAACCAAACATGGTCAACACAATTTGATCATTTGTTTCATTGACTACGATTAGATCTTGATCCTCAAAACATAGGTTGCATTAGTCGTCTAGCATCATATACGGTTCGTAACCATTCACGTGATGCCCTTTCTTGCATATGCTAGTTGGCGTATTGTGGATGTGCACTTTTCTAGCATCCTATACGGTTCGTAACCATTCACGATCTCAACATGTCTAGTTGATATGGATTATATATTCATCCATTAAATTATATGAAGCATCCTCATTAATTTCATGTCATCTAAAACAGAAGTAACAAAACAATACACTAAACATATTTCCATTTCTCATAATATGTGAAAAACTAGAAGTCTAGAATAACATCTCTTAAACACTAAGATGATAATAACTAACTAACAACCATTTTATTTCATAAATCTTGCAAGGTCTAATTGATGCTAGCCGTCTTCATAGACCACGCGTTCAGCTTCTTGACGGTGATGGGCTCGTGTCCATTGTTAAATACATGCAAATGAACGTTACGACTAACAGCTAATGTAGGATAGACCCTTGATGTAATAACCGTCTTTCCTCCTTCTGCAAAGCTTTCTACGACTGAATGATCAATCAGACTCCTAAGTGAAAGCTCCTTCTTTTCGGCTAAGTCAACATCCACAAAGCTTCCATATGATGGTTTGTATTCTTTTGGGTTCAATGAGGAACTGTTTTCATAAAAAGATCAATGTTAGTTTATATAATTCAGAAAACCGTGTATATATATTTTCATCGGTATTTTTCTCTAGTAACAAAGAAATGATCTTACGGAGTGGCATCCGAACACATGAGAACTTTATGTTTGTTGTGAATAGTTCTAAATACTCTAAAGAATACAGGAGTATACTCTTCAAGATTGTGTGAAGCCAGGGTCAAGAGACCGAATGGCCCGAGCCCACCTTGTACCGTTGCACCCCGAACTCCACATATACTTTTACCAATATCATGTTGTGGGAATTTCACCCATTTTTCATCATATAACTCGGCCTTTTCCAAACTTGAAAATGTAAACGTAACGTCGACATCCGCCTATGTTAACACATCACATCAAATAAATAACTTTAACTTCATATATTCAAATATTCATTATATTTACAAACTTATAATAATAGTTCTAAAATACAAACCTGTACTGCAGTGACTCCTTTCACTTCCATGGCATTCCCTCTGTCAACCATTACATTGCATAGCTCCACATTTTTTCGCCTTAACGTTTCCAATTCGGAAATTGGCCATTGTAGCAGCATATGTCCACTTGGGTCCAACCACACCTTTCGTGGAATCAACTACAAACGATAAGCGATGAATCAGACATTTAAAATTTAAAAATCACAAAAATTACATCATATGAAATTGTATTAATTATGAATATACATACTGTTACAAAGTTACCTGAATTCCAGCCCATCCTTTTTTAATATCTTCAGTTACCGTGCTTGACTCATTAGCCCAACCCCACACAATCCTTCGTTTCGTGCTAGGGTCATAGAATGACTTCGAAGCAAAAAGTTTACCGTAATCATATCTCAATCCACCCCAACCGTCTTCAGATGTGTTATATGGAATATACCTATCGTTAACGAGGTCATACCTCCCGATGGTGTAATAATCGTACCTCGTCATTTCAAGGCTGTTCTTGAGAACATATTTAACACCTTTACCATGTGTTGATGTGTCTAGCCCATGTGTTCCTTCACTTGCTACCGGGTAAAAGTCAGGACATTCCCACATACCCATGTCACGTTTACTGTGAAACGGGTGTTTTGCCTTAACCCATGTAACAAAATCACGACTGCGGTATAAATAAGCAATCCCTCTATTATTATGCCTACTACCAATGATCATATTCCAGTGACCCTTGTTGTACCAAGCAGTTGTCGGGTCACGAAAAGCCGAAATGTTCTCACTTGTTGGCTTTAAGAACGGGTTATGATCGTCGGGTTTGATCCATTCTCTTAGGTAGGGGTCCGAGTAGTTGGCAGGTATAGCGTAAACTTGAACCTGATGACCAGGTTTAGGATTTTGAGCAATGATTCCTGTGTACTGGATCACGGGCTTACCGCCTGGTAAGACTGTAGCTGATCCAGACCAACACCCGTACTTGTCGTAAGGTTTCGATGGCACGATTGCTGGTTCAAGATGTATCCAGTTAACCATGTCTTTCGACACCGAATGTGCCCACACAATGTTTCCCCATTGTGCACCTTTGGGATTATATTGATAGAATAGATGATAATATCCTTTGTAATACATTGGTCCTGTTTAAATCCATTTTATTAGATTAATAAATAATAATATACCTCACTTGATTTAAATTTTTAATAAACTTTCAAAAGAGAAACTTGCCAGTTGGATCTGTTCAGATTTAGCATAATTGTGCCCACATAGATTTCATATTTTCATGCAAAAAAAAAGATGAATATGTTGTTAAGTTAGTTAAATATTAAATAAATGATAGTTAACTAGTAACACAGAGTGGAATAATTCAATATATATTTGCTAATCTTCAGTCCATGAAAAAACCACAACTAAGCTTATAATGCACAAATTATAACAAATTAATCAGTACCATGTAATTATTTTATAGGAACTTAATAAATATCATTCGCATCGAGATTTTAACATATGATTAACACTAAAAAATAAGATTTTACATTGAGATTTTAACTATGACAACAAGCTAGCTCTTTATAAAAAAATGTTTAATATATCAGTATTTTATTTATCTTTATTTTGGAATAACCTATTTGTTAAACAATATATAATAAGGTTTTCAAAACATTGATGGTAAGTATCTTTGCATTTTCATTAACAAAGCTTATTTTTTTAGAATGATAAATAACAAAAGCACATGTATATAATATCATACATACAATGAAGATCACTTACAACTAATCATAGACACAATGTAAAGAAAAAGGAAAAAGAAGTAGACATACCGTTAATCCAGTTTTTCTTGGGTTGAAGGTGATAACCGGTTCGGTGTACCTGCTTTACTCTCACATGATTACGAGTTTGAGTTTGGTGATTACTATCGAACGCCATGACTCCGCCAAGACATCAATAATGCTAAACACCATGCAATCTTTGTGAATCCACTCATTGTGACAAACAAAACAATAATGTTCAATGTTATTGTATGGCAATGTGACAAGAGGGTAGAACAAAACACTCAAATGAGCATACAAACAATGCAAGATTTAGTTGAGGTTTTGGAGGAATTTATTGAGAAAAAATCTCCATAGATTTACTCTTCCAGATCTTATTTTGCTCAAAGTTGGTTTACAACTTCAATTTTAATAATTTTCTGTTTCCTATTTTGTAGGGCAGTTAAATTATGTGCTCTATAAATACAAATATACTTATTTTTATGTATACGCTTTATATCTTAATAACTAATTTTTGGTTTATTTTGTAAATTTTTGGTTTATTTTGCGATGTATGTTTTAACTTTTAATTCTCAATAAAATAAGAAATGTAAATGTCATCATTGATGTATTATTATAAATTTACAATAAAAAAAGTTTTGCATTTATTATATCATCTATAATTTAACTAATCACAACCACATACATTCAAAGTTACGGACCCATTGTGTACTTTGATGTCTCTAATAACTTCAAAGTTGCGGACTCATGGTGTACTTTGATTCTCTTAATTTGACGTGTGAATTTTCAGTTTTTGTTTGGTGAGTCGCATAAATAATGATAACTTTGCATTGTCACTATCAAAAACTACAAACTACAATGAGATTTTTAGGTAACCATTACCACCAAAATATAGTTCTATGTTCAATAGTATTTAGAAATAATAACAAAAGTACTTAATCAAGATCGACGCTCTTTTTATATTGTTTTTTTAGTTTTTTGTTGTTTTCGCTTTGTTTTTAAATGCAACATTATAGAGTGATCTTTTTTAAAATAAGTTTCTCAGGGTCGGTCGATAAATCGTATTATACGTTACAGGAAAAAAAACTACAAGGTAGAATAACCGAACACTCTATATGGTGGGTCTAACCACATATTTACTCAGTAACGTTGATTGGGTCAATATATTAATATTATTTTTTATTTAAAATATTTTTTCTAATATCGTGTATAATTAATTAGCCAAACCCTCTTGCGGTTGTTAATCATAACTTCTTTAAAAACTAGGACTACATCAACGTATGTTAAAACAAAGACACTACGTAATTTGAACATATATTGTTGTAATATCCACCATCTAAACCAATGATTAATATCTATTCAATCTAACATGTGAAAACCATCTTCTAAAACTTTATATTCTAGATACATACAAATAAAACTTCATATAATGATCAAAACTAGATCTTAAAAGGAACTTTAAGATCTTTCTGTCTTTTTTTTTTTTTAAGACTTTTTTTTATGTATAATTTGTTCACTCAAGTTATAATTTTATGTCTGAATTACATTTCCGAAGAGGGACATCCTGGTTGCTAGCAGGATCTCTGGATCTGTGGTAGTGCTAGGGTGGGCTCAATTTGACGGGGACTTCAAACTTTCTTTAAAAAATTATATATTTTTTTATATTTAAATTATTAAAAGAATAACCTTTGAATTTTTATCCCAATCAACTAACCCAGCACACTTTTTTTTGCCAAACCAATATATATTTAGACCAGCAAATTAAACCCAAAAATAATTATTTGCTCAAACTTATAACGACCATGTATTCAATTAAAATCAAGCCAAAGGTAGGTCTTTAATATAATATTCTTTTTTGAAAAGCTAATAATTGATTTTCTACCTATCACACCCATAAGATCTCAACTGAGACTAGAACTCACAACCATTTGATAATAAAGCATACATCTTTACCACTAAACCAAGCAAATAGTTGTAGGTCTTAAACATATTAGACCGCCCTAACACAACAATCATTAGCTAATTCCTCCAATAAGACAATATATTAGAGAATATCAATTATGAAAAATCCATTGACTTTGCCTCAAAAAGTTTGGTTTGCCTCCAGTTAAACAAATATATTAGTGCATCAATTAGAAAGACCTTTTAGCCAAATTAACATATATTATCCAATTCCCATTACTCTTGAAAATAAGAAAGTTACGATTATCATTGGTCGAAAAAATATAAATATGATACTCATACGATTTTTAAAAATACAATTTGGCAACATCAGTCAATTTTACACCATCCCATCTTAAACAATATCAAGCTTTACCATCAATAATACAAAACTGGATTAATATAACTAAACACCACCACCACCTATGTTTGTCATTAAATCCCAAGAAGAAATTTGTTCCAAGTAGATCCACCCACCATTGATCAATCATATACAGACAATAACAAGTACAAAACATGATTTCTGTACATTAAGTTCACCTTTGAATTGAACCAAACACCATTTTAGTTGATTTGTGTCAAGGGTGATCGTGGAATCAAACTAATCTTTGACTCATTCCCACTAAACGATTCAAGCGAGTTGTTTTCTCTAAATTCTTTGGATAAACTCTCGATCGGCATTGCTCTAAGTGATTCTATGCTCACTTTACTTGGAACATCAGTATCATTTCTTCTAGGGGTGTTTCCAGTCGGCTCATAATCCTGAATAACAAAGTAACAACAGATTTTAAATAGGTACGCATCAGCAAAAGTGAAGGTTTTGACCAGTTTACAACGAGTCAAATCAGGTTATAAGAAACTTATTTTAAAAGTAAACATAAACACGTAAAAAGATCGAAATTAAACGAAAAATTATATTTTTGATACACAACTACTTAAATCGTTTTATGCAGTCTTTCAAATTATTATATAATCTTATTTAATACATAAAGTAGTAATTAACTTTTTTAAAGAGAAATAAATCTGTAACTGAAATAATCGGCATACCAAACCCAACCCAAAGACTACGACTTGATTTTAAGTTTTTTGAAAACCTAAGATTTCAGGTCGGTTTCAAATGTACTGAAAGCCAAAAGAACCAAAAATGCTGTAAAACCGACTTTTGTTACTAAATTTATGATTATACATAGTGTAACCCAAAAACTTTAGGCCCAAATGTGTAATAATAAATTGATTATTGATTAACAAAATAAAAAATAGACCCAGAGTTTCAGACATTAATTCGGGTCATTTTTTCGGCCCAAATGACAACCAAAACCGAGCCAAATCCACTATAGAAACCAAAAAAGAATGGTTTTCAAAAACCAAATTTACAGTTTTTGGTTCAATTTGAGCCCAACACCGATCCATGCACACCCCAAGGTCAGCCCTGCCCTGCCCGGCCCATTACCATGTATTTCTGATGGAAAGTATCATGAGCCTTCTGCTCTATCAGAGAAGATTGTGTTGTATGATCTTCATGTAGGCTCTCAAGATTTTTCATGTGAGATTTTGTGGTTTCCTGAATGGCAGAAATGACATTTCTTTCTTGTTCTGATGTACCTATAGAGAATATTCAAACACAAAAAATATCATTGCAAAAATAATAAAAAGTAATAAAAGAATCAAAGCTAAAAAACACATGTTTCGCAAAAACTTACTGTATGTGTGCTTTGATAAATCTTCACTAGCCTTTAACACATCACCTTTGGCGGTCTCTTTTAAAGAGTTGACCTCACGATCATGATCATGATTACTATCTAACGCACTCCTGCAACAGTCATCATTATATATAGTTATTTACCATTGCATGTTTGCACTATATTGTGATTAACATTAGAGTAAGTGCAAGGAGCATGAAGTTAACATTAACTAAGATAACTAACTAACCTGATAAGGGTGTCCACTGCTGTCACATGTTGCTTTCCCAATTCAATCACAGATTCATGTGTCATTTTATAATGATTTACAGCCGATTCAATAGCATCAAAACTGAATAAAAGAGATGAGTGAATATAAAATAATCAACCAAATGAGATTACAACTTGCAAGCTGCAGTCAGCTTTTACTTACCATTTTTGTAGCACAGTCTCAAAACGACAGTGTTTTGATGCAACAAAATCTGCACTCTCTCTTGCATCATTTTCTGCTTGCACGGAGAAATCTTGCCATTTTCTTTTAGCACTTGATGTGATCTTGTCAAAAGATGACACATGCTGTTCCAAAAATGTCTTGCTTTCTGCAGCAGTTTCTCTAATAGTTGCCAGCCTAGCATCCACCTGCAACTCATGACTCAACCATAAATTTTTCTTCAATTTAAAGAAAACAAAACATAAGTTTCTCTGTTTACAAAAAACAAACCATCTCTTTTTGACGATTAATATGGTTTGAGACCAAACTTGTAACTTCATCAATGAGTTTCTGTGCATCAGACTTTGAATGTTCCTGAAAATATAAAAAAGTAAAACATAATATGTAATGATATATTGATTGTTTTAACCTTTTATGGAATTTCAGTTAGCATTGTCCATTATATACCTCGTATGCCTTCTTAAACTCATCAATATTCTTGGTTTGTGTCTCATCAACTTGAATGGCATGACTTTCTAACTCTTTTGATTCTTTCATCAGCTTATCAAAGAACTCATAGATTGATTTGGATATATCTGTTGTATGTCCAACACTGACACTAAATCTCTGAAAATTCAAGAGCCAAAACAAAATATTAATAGGCCATTTGAGTTATGTTTTATCCCTTAAAAAGAATCAAAACAGACAAATCAGTGGCCACCTAATAAAATGAATTTAGAACCAAGTTTATTATTAAAACAGTATAATTTTTGTCATCATATTTGGCATACTATGTAGTTAAATAAAAAGTTGTTTAGTGAACTGTTCGGCGGAAAGTTTGTTAATTTAATAAACGAACTAACATGAACAAAAAAAGCTGTTCATTTAGTTAAACGAAATAACATCAACACATGTCTCCTTCGCTCATTTATGTTCGTAAACATTCAATTAAATCCGTTTGTGTTCATGAGTTTAATTTTGTTCGTTTATGTTCATTATATTAATTTTGTTTAAGTTAGTTTACGTTATATTCCATTAAACTTTTTGGTCCATTACATGATAAAAACTTAGAATAGTTATAACTTTTTAGGCCCAACTGCCCAACATATTGTTTCACATTACTTTTACTAGTTTTAGTTCAGTTATACTTGTTCATCTATTTTCTATTATGTTCGTTCGTTTTACGTTCGTCAAACGTCCATTTATGCTCTTTACGAACGAACATAAAAGAACAAGAACCATTTTGTTACCTTCAACAAAAGAAAAAATCATCAACCTGTCGAAGCTCTCTAGTAAAATGTGCCATTTCTCCTTGTTGAGTTGATAAAGAGGCTTGAAGCTCATTAAATATAGAAAGTCCTTTAGCAGCTTCTTCAGCTAGTAACTGATTTAAAAAGTAGTGAATACACACACTGCTTAGGTGTGTAAAAATTATTGAAGCATTAATATGTTTTACTTACTTCTTCAACAGAACCTGCATTTGAAGAAACCAAGGATTTAACCTCCTCTAAGTTTGCATTGGAGTTTGCTTTATGCAAAAGTACAACATTTTGCAGCTCCTCAATGTGAGATACATACAATGCTTTTGAATCACCGATTTTCTTTTTTAAGTCAATCATGGCCTGAAAACATAAACCATATAAACAATCAACAATTTAATGATAAAATTGAAGCATATAAACTATTAAAATAGAATGATGAAACTTAAATAGTACCATATCATTAAGGTTCATGAAAGTGTGACAGAATTTCTCTATACATTGAAGTTGTTCATTTTGTTGAAACATTGATGTTGAGACCGTGTTGCAAAGAGATTTAACATCTTGTTTAAGCTCAGATTCAAATTTGTTCACAACAGATCTGTTACCAGCGTTCCTTTTATCTTCTCTTGCTGCATAAAACTCAAAAAACAGTTGGCATTTAACCAGATTTGTATAGATTATTAGAAATGGCAAGATGTCAGATTGTACGACAGGTCAAAAAGAGGTCTAATCCACTCTAAAACATTTTCTGTAGGTCCGTAAATGAACCAAACAAACACGAATAGAGCATGTTCATGTTTGTTCAACTTTAACCGAACAAACGATAAAAGACAAACAATTAAACAAAGATAGCTTTCTTGTTCTTCTTCATTCTGTAGAAAATTAGTGTGTCCGTGTTTATTTATGTTCATTTGTTGATAGTGTAAACGAGTGGTTCACAAAGGTAAATGAACACAAATGAACGGACTAACTGAAATAGATGACCAAACATACTCAAGGTAAACCAATTAAAAGTAAACGAATGGTTCACAAAGGTAAATGAACACAAATGAATGGACTAACTGAAATAGATGACCAAACATACTCAAGGTAAAACCAATTAAAAGTAAACACGAACACCAATGTGTTCATGCCCGTTCGTTTAACTATATAAACAAAAAAAATCATGTTCATTCGTTTAGTTATAAAATGAACTTTTTCACTGAATGTTCATTTACATGTCTAATTTTCTGCCCACTTTTAATTAAATTGCAATAATAATCTGAAAACTTAAACAAAAAGACTGTATATGCAATAAAAACAGACTTTAGAGTTTAGACACCTTTCAACCCAGCTATAACCAGTTGGCCTGTACCTGTACAGCTTTCATTTTACCCATTTGACATAAAAACACAACCCAAATTGACCCGTTCTCTGGTAAAGGGTCAAAGACAAAAGATTGAGAAAACACTTACCGATCTTCGAAAGCAATAAAGCATTGTCCTTGAGTGATCTTTCTAATTTAGACCGCAAAACACAAGCTTCATTAGTCAGTGCATTTTCTGTTAACAATTTGTTCATTAGAATAATCTTTTATAAAAAAGCCATAAAGTTTAACATCTAAAACCAACCACATATACCTGCTTTTTTCTGTTCACGTATTATAAAATCCCGCTCCTTGATAGCATATTGACATCTTTTTACTTCTTCCTGAGCACTAGACAGCTCCTTGCTGGTTTTATCAAGTTTATTCTAAAGAATATAGATATTAGAAAGAGAGCATATAATAAGTATAATATAATAATATAAGAAGTTCAACAACAATGCCTGTTAAAATGTTATATTTTAGTTTGAATTACCTGGGTTGAATCAAGCTTGTTACTCAAATCAGAGCACTCTTGAACTTGAGCATTATAATTAGTTTGCAACTGTTCAAATTGCTGTTGAAAGAGAAAGTAGCAAGTAAACAAGAGAACAATTTTACTTGACATAAAAAAATACAAAGTTTATAAAACACCTTTTGTTGATCTTCTATCTTAACTCCCATTTGTTCAATCTGATCTGCCATTGACTAAACAATACAAAAATACTTTTTTAAAGTAATTCTGTTTTTTTATAAAATTTATATCGAATTGTTCACAATAAAAAGTTAAGCGCAACTGTGTATTTATACATTTTTTTAAAGTTATCTTTTACTATACATTTTTTTAAAGTTATCTTTTACAAGGTTATGAACAAAAAATTAAATTATTAGTGAAATTAAATCTCAGAAAGAAATAAAGAAAAAAAGAAAAGTAATAAGAACAAATAGGATATGGACATATAGCTTTGTTTAATAATAAACTAATCAATGAACTACTTGTGAATTGGGTTGGTGTAGCAAACGGTTTGTGACTTGAGATTTCAAAAAATTGATTTTCTTATTTTTTTGAAATCCCTGTGACAAACCAATCTTAATTTGGTTCACCAATGGGACTAGTCAATAGAAGCATCATGCATCATCTAGTTTGGATATGAACAGTATAACCTTTTTCAAGTTTGTATATTATTCTCGAGCTTAATATGGGTTAAACTTTGGTTATCACTTTGATTAACAAGAAGTTAAGTTAACATTTGGTAAATCCTAATAAATCATTTCTTCAATCAACAGCAAATAAGGAACTGCATTAAGGTAGATTCACATATAAGCAATAATGAAGAACCTGAACTTTGACTCTTTTTTCATAGCAAGATGACAGTTTTTACACATAGTTACCATGTGTGTTTGCGTATTCGCTACGACTGGAACGTTGTGCTACTTGTGTTAACAAGAAATTGAAAGGTCGCAGGAAGAAGGGCATATTTTAAATTTTGTATGCATGTCCCAAAATATTGAACATGACTCGCTAACCTCATTGGTGTGTGGATGAGGGGAGATGATTCGTTAAGCGTGTGTAGTAAAATTATGCATGCAAGGTTTACAGGGAACCTAAAATAATACTAAAACTTAGTTGAGTTTAAACGGACACAAATCTTAAAAATAAGTACGTTTAATAATCGAGTCCAAAGAAGAGCTTCAAATATTGATTTGACTAGGCTCACGAGCCTAAACGAGCTGATTATTTACATATAGAGATGAGATCGGTAAAATCGCAAATTTTTGGTACCGGAACTGGTACCAAAATCTTCGGTTCGGTACCGAGACGGTACCAGTACCAAAGGTAAAAAATTCGGAAAATACCGGTACCGGTACCGGTCACGATACCAAAACTAAAAACTTTGGCACCAATCTGGTACTGACCGGTACTGATTTCGGTACCGGTACCAGTACTGAATTTGCTCATCCCTATTTACATATATTTATTAATAAAAGTAATTATTTATAGTGAAAAGTTAACGTACAAATTAAATTAACATGATAAATGTACGAATCAAGTAGTGTAATTATATATATAATTAGTGTAATTAATTAATTATATCGTAGTGTAATTACACTACACTATAATTACACTATTCCTGTATATATAATGTCATTACTTAATTCTCACCGTTGGCATGTTAATTTAATTTGTATTTGATCCAAACTCATTATTTATATATTAGTGATAAAAATAACTAAATAATATATGTTGTATTGATGTATAAAACTATAATTATAGAAATATATATAAAAAACAGTTTACTATATATGAGTAATAAACGAGTTGATTTTGAGAGTTCGTAAATATTCTCACGAGTCAAGTTTTAGCTTTTCAAACTCTCTCAGTCGAACGTGAAAATGTGAAAGTTAGTTTGTCCAATAGTCTCGGCCCAACCACTAAGGCTCAACATTTATGTTGGTTTAACCTGTTTTTTAACCCACTATATGTATTTAAAATTTTAAGTCGTAAAAGCTGAGTAATTAAAACAAATTTAGTAAATCACAAAATAGTTTATAAAAAATAGCCAAACTTTTTGAAGTCGATTTTGATTTAAGTAATTGGCTCAATTTTTGTTTGATGTTCACGTACTTTGTGTTTGTAGACAGCTAGATGCCACGAGGGATTTATTATATTAACTTACATGTAAATGCTTGAATGCTGGATGGCTAACCAAATTTTGTTGCATGTGTCCGTTGTTGGATTGTTGATGCTGTTCATGTATACACTATCTTACTAAATGTTAAGTTCGAGGTTAAATTTTGGCTGCTGTAGTTGGTGGAAATAGGCTCAATGCATCTCTTATCCTACATTCTCACCGTAGTAACTGTTATATTATTATTATTTTTTTTTTTTTGAAAAGTAGATTTCGCATATAAGTTATTTATAAAAAAAAATAAATAAATTACGTCTATTGTATGCGTGGTACGTTAAAATTTCAGATTTTTTCGTTCTCAAATATGAGATACTATGACTTTATTCCTTAGGCTTTAATCAAATTGCACACTTATCGTCCTTGGTGTTTAAGATGTTAAATTTTTTTGTTATGCCATTTGGTTCTTTCAATAACATATATATACCCCATACCCTTTTACATTGTTTTCGATTTTCTATCTTTCTAGTTGCCCTAACGGTGTCTCAGACATTAAGCATGTAAATGAACTGCACATGAACAAGGACATGTTCGTGTTTATTTTTTTAACTTTAAACGAATACAAACATGAATATGAAATTTTAATCGAACACATATTGTGTGTTCATGTTTGTTTATTTAAAAAATGAGCATGTTCGTTTGTTTTAAATCTAAACGAACAGTTCACAAACATACTTGAATATAGATAAAAACACACATAAATAAACATATGAACAAATGTAAATGAACACATACAAACATAAACTAACATAAATGAATAAAAATAAACAATATAAACAATTAAGTAGATTAGTAGATGACTTTTTCAGACAATATTTAATTATTTTCCAATAATACCCAAAAGAACATAAACGAACATTAATATACGGACATAAATGAACGAAATGAAACATATGTTCATGTTCGTTTGTTTATTATATAAACGGACATAAACGAGCTTCCCGTCAAACGGTTCACGAACATTTCACTAAACTTTCGGCTTGTTTACGGGCCTATCAGACATCAAACAAAAAAGCACCACCATCGCAACCATCAAATTCCGTCATTCTTCACCATTGTAGCCCTCCGTTGGCAGCCATCATAACTTTCTCTCGAACAAAATCTTTGTAGTGCTTATATTATATATAACATGACTTTTTTTTTCTTTCATAAAACAAACGAAAAAAATAAAATAAAATTTTTTTGACGTTTTCACCTTTTTTTGATTCTCGTCTTATCACAATTAGTGTTTCCAACTTCTTAACGAGTTAGTTAACTAGAATACGTTGAGTGACCTCTAGTTTACATTTTCTTATCACTTTGAGCCATTTTCATATTTGGAACTACGCTTACTTGTTTAATCACTAACATTAAACCATCAAAAAAAGTTTAAAATAAACGAAAATATCAACACCATTAGCACGTGCAAGTTATAACGACACAAGGTGACTTGAAACTGTAACTTTGGTTGTCTTAGTTTTGTGTTCATATGGTTAATCACTAACATTAAGCCTATTAAGAAAATTGAAAGTAAACAAAAAAATCAACACCATTAGCATGCACAAGTTATGATGACACAAGGTGACATGCAATTGTAGCTTCGGTTGCCCGAGTTTTGTGCGTTCAGATTGAATTTTACAAGTGGTTCAATAGCATCATATTTTATCGCATTTTAACGTATCAACCCTAATAAGACTGTACGAACAAAAATGAAAATTAAATAGTTTGAGTAGTTAAATCATTAATGATGTAAAATATTAGTTTACTAAACCCGATTAGTCAAAAGGAATATCTTGGTAAATTACTCATTACTCTCATTAATCATTATCAACTAGCTAGTCAACATCTCAACCCACATGCCACGGCCAACTCGTCCACATTGGAAAGCCTAGTGGCTACAGGTTTTGGTGGTAAACCAATTTGCCTACCCTGTTTATTTAAATATATATATATATATATATATATAAAAGAAAAAAATACAGTACATTTCATTAATTTTAGAATTCACCATATAAATATAATGCTAACTGTATATAGGAGATTTCATATCATAGTATCCTAGGGTGTTTTATGTCATTGGTCACAACTAAAACAAGAGAGTTAAATCACATAAATCACGTATAAAGAACATAAGACAAGGATTTAATATTTATACATGTGCTTTATGTTGTATATGAATATACCATCAACTACTTATTTTAATGGTTTGACTATATATATTATATCATCAAATTAGTAGTTGATGGTATTTTGTATAATGTAACTAATGTATTTTGAAGAGGTAGGTCCCAGCAGAGCCCAGTTGGACCCGCAAGACTCACCTTAAACAGGGACGTCTGCGCAGAGACCAACTAGATCCGCAGGACCAACCATGCTCAGAGACGTAACGTCCTTACGCGCAGTACGCAAGCTGGTCCCGCAGGAAATGCCTCCCAATGGTGAAGGACTCCGCCTGTCCCC
Organism: Bidens hawaiensis; assembly: GCF_021521415.1. Lineage (NCBI taxonomy): Eukaryota > Viridiplantae > Streptophyta > Magnoliopsida > Asterales > Asteraceae > Bidens > Bidens hawaiensis. The sequence goes on along the minus strand of NW_027495152.1, from coordinate 110,952 downwards.
GCAGCCTCGGATACAAGCCATTAGGGAAGGCCACCCGCGCAGCATGGCTACACGCACAAGGCACTTAACTCTCCCCAGTGTCACCTGAAGGAATGAGCAAAGGCGGGAGGGGGAAAACTCCCGCCTAAATGAGCCAGTCCGTATGATGGAGGATCTTTTGTGTGATACCTGACGAGGTACAGACGAAAGATCTGACCAAGAATGCGACAGCTCACTGACAGCAGCATGGCAGACAGCACGCCACAGCACTGTGACCAATAGCCGCCGCCTACCCACCAACTCCTGCCATACCACGTGCCTAGCCTGTAGTTGGCAGAAGAGGAAGAGTGCACGACACGCCTGCTCTGTGTCAGCCGCTACCTATCCACCACTCACAGGCAGGGCACGTGCATAGGTTACAGTTGGTAGCGTGTTGGGCCGGCTAAACCCCTTGGAAACCTACCTTCGGCTATAAATACCCCAATGGTATGATCATCTTACAACATCTTATCTTATCATATATACCTGATATCTGCTCTAGCAATCTCTTAATATACTTTTATATTTAAAGAGCAATCTAGTCTGATTCTCACGCCGGAGGGTGGTCACAAGGAGGAACCCCCCATTCTCAGTGACGAGCTCACGGTGTCTGTTTTGCAGGTTATCAGAAGAACCATCTTCCAAGGGTCTAACCCCTCGTGGGAAACATCTCTCCAACCCCCAGGTTACTAGTAATCTGCCCGGGGTCCGGTTAGTGTTTCTTCATTGGCGCCATCCGTGCATAAAGCTAGAACTTCATTTTTCTCCAGTTTTTTCAAACTTCTAGAAAGATGGTTAAAGAAACTCCGGTAACCACAACCCCAGCTACTGGAGGGAATACCGGCAACACAGTTTTTACAAACACTACCCCGGTTACCCAAGCCGGGGCAAGTGAAGTAAATTTTACGAACACTACCCCAGTTACCCAAGCTGGGGCAAGTGCAGTAAATAATCGCCCACTGGGATTCACCGATACCCAGTTTAAAAAACGAACAAGACTCCCCCGCCAAACTCTCGATGAAGTTAAGGCATGGGCGGAGGCACGACAAAAGGAATTCCAAGCTGAGTTGGACGAACGCTTGCGTTCCGTCCAACAGGCCGACGAATTCGAAGAATACTTGGACAATGACTCGGAGGAATCCGACTCCGACGCGAACCCTCGCCATAGGGCAAAAGGGAAGCGTAAGGAAACGGACTCCCAACCGAGAAGGCATTTTGGACAAGCCTTCAAACCAAAAAGCACAGGTGGAAGTTCACGAGACTTCTCCAAAACGTACAGACCGAACGTTGCAAATGCGGGAACGTCCAAATTTGCAAGGGACATTGCGGAAGCAATTGCCCCAAAAAGTGCCAAACAAATGCCCAACATAGGCACTTATGATGGTATGTCCGACCCAGACGACCATTTGAACAGGTTCATAGCAGGGGCAACCGTCAGCAACTGGACGGAACCCACGTGGTGTTACATGTTTCAAATGACGCTGGTGGGGGCTGCTAGGGTTTGGTTTGATCGTTTACCGGTTAACCACATTCACGACTGGGCAGACTTCCAGCAGAAGTTTAGCCAACACTTCAGCCAGCAGCGAAAGTATACCGAGGAGCAATGGACAATCCTCAAATGCATACGGGAAGAAGATGAATCTCTGCCAAACTTCATCACTCGCTTCAACTCAAAGAAGTTAAGTTTGGGCAATATCAGCGAGGATCTTGTTCGCGCAGCCTTCATCCAGGGCGCGCAGGACCCAGAGCTTATCCGCACCCTAACGGGTAAAGATGGAATGCCATCCACATGGGATGGCATCATGACAGCAGCTAAACGCTATGCGGAAACGGAGAAGCAACTGGGTAGAGACCTTCCGCAGAGCACAAACCTTTACACCCAGAGGACGAGAGAGGACAACGTCCTCACCGCCCGATTGAACAAAAAACGGAAGCAAGGCATTTGGCAGTCAAGGGTAAACTTTGACACCTCATCCGGCTTACAGCACCGATTGGGTGAAAGGGATAATGTAAAGCTGCACCGGAACTCCAGATGGACGCCACTTACCAAAAGCGTCACTGACATATTTGCTACTGAAGAGCTCCCATGGCCAAAGCCTCCAGTAATCCGACATCGTCACGATGCTGATCGGAGCAAGTACTGTGACTATCACAGAACAAAAGGCCACAACACTGAAGAATGCATAGACGTAAAAGACATGGTCGAAACATTCGTCAGAGATGGGACGCTCGCACACCTCGTGGCGAAATAAAAGCTAAGCAGGCAGGCAGGTGCGTGTGGAACCATGGCTGGGGTAAACATGAATAAAAAATCAGCTTCAATATGGAGACTACATGCTGCGTAAAGAACGAGATCCCGAAACAGGTGCGTGTCGGCTCGATGGCACTCCTGTCCCAACATGGAAGGGAGTTCAATTACACAGTTTGCATGTAATCAATTCCAATTTGTACAGAAAAGGCCAAGAGCCACTTCTAATGGAAATGATTCTCTTTCAAACGTCGAAGCTGATGATTTACATTTATACTTTTGTACACACTAATATGCCGGTTTTTACCGCATAATTACAAAAAACGTCATTGCATGGGAAGGCGGTCCTACCCGCACGAACCCAAAAAGCATGATAAACCTTCACGCAGGTCAGTTGAAGGGGCAAAAAGTTTACCATATGAAAGTGCTGGTCTATCCGCATGAATCATTCGAGGGAACTGCACCAACCTATCAACAACCGCGCGTGGGACAGTTCAAAATTCTTAAGAGGAAAAGGTAAACCTATACGCAGGTCAGATATGGGTAAAGTTATGCCATCCTACTAAGTGCAAGTGACGGGTCTACCCGCACAATCACGAAAGAGGAAGCAAAACTTCACACCTATTATCAGCCACGTTCAAAGGTTAACTTATCCTCAACAGGCAAACCTTCACGCAGGTCAGTTGAAGGAGTTCAATTATTCCATTAAATGAAAGTGCCGGTCTATCCGCACGAATCATGAAAGGAAGATGAACACTAACCTATCAACAACCGCGCGTCGAACGGTTAAAACTATCCAACACTGGTGACGGCATTCACATTACGTGAAGTCGTTGCGTGGGAAGGCGGTCTTACCCGCACGAACCCAATAACGTGGCAAACCTTCACGCAGGTCAGTTGAAGGAGAAGAGTTCAATTATTCCATTAAATGAAAGTGCCGGTCTATCCGCACGAATCATGAAAGGAAGATGAACACTAACCTATCAACAACCGCGCGTCGAACGGTTAAAACAATCCAACACTGGTGACGGCATTCACATTACGTGAAGTCGTTGCGTGGGAAGGCGGTCTTACCCGCACGAACCCAATAACGTGGCAAACCTTCACGCAGGTCAGTTGAAGGAGAAGAGTTCAATTATTCCATTAAATGAAAGTGCCGGTCTATCCGCACGAATCATGAAAGGAAGATGAACACTAACCTATCGACAACCGCGCGTCGAACGGTTCAAAACAAAATTCTTAAAAAGGTAAGAAAAACCTACACGCAGGTCAGGTATGGGTAAAGTTTTGCCATCCTACCAAGTGCAAGTGACGGTTCTACCCGCGCTATCACGAAAGAGGAAGCAAAACTTCACACCTATTATCAACCACGTTCAAAGGTTAACTTATCCTCAAAAAGTAAGAAAAACCTACACGCAGGTTAGATAAAAGTTATAAAGTTTAGCCATCCTACCAAGTGCAAGTGACGGTTCTACCCGCACAATCACGAAGGAGGAAGCGAAACTTTAACCCACTATCAACCACGTTCAAAGGTTCTTATTCTAAACACTTGGAAAATTGCTATTTTAAACTAAGTATGCAAGTCATAAGTTTATAAAGCAAAGAATCCAATGAAAGGAATAACAATCGTATATTTCAATGATATATTACAACAGTGGCCGGGTAACTACCCGCCTAAAAGAAATCTATACAAAGCTAAGTCTATCCTAGCAGTGGGAAGGGATCTTCAGGATCAGGCTTCAGGGCCACCTCCGCTTGGACCAGCACCGTCAGAGAGCGGCTGCCCAAGGAAAGCCTTAAGGATGTTTAGCCCATCATCAGCAGCAGCAGCTTCATTCACCTTCTCCACCACTGGATGCGGGAAGGCAGCGTACTGGTTCACAGCTTGGTCATAAGCAGCTTCAGTATTAACATTGAATAAAGGGAAGTTGGAGGGCGGAAAGCCTCTCTCAGCAAACCCAAGACCAAGCAGGAAGCCAGTCTTCTCCCCATCCTCATGAGAAGCGTTGAGGGCTGCGCTCATCGCATCGTCATAAGAGGTCTCTGAAAGGACCCGACGCACAACCTACAAAAGAATACAAGTTAGAACATTTTCTAATTACGAGCGGAAAGCGTAAAGAAAAAGATAAAGATACCTGAGGCAACGCTTCTCGAAGCAGCCATTGGAGGGTAGCTTGACTTTCTTTGTAAGCACGTTCGGCTCCGCTTTTATCAAGGTTGGCAAGTTGAACTTCCTTGGCGGCAGCCTCTTCGACGCTTTTGAGTTTCCTTTCAGTGCGGTCAAGCAACCCCCTCTGGTCAAGGATCTCCTGCAGCTTCTTGGCATCTTCCATTGCCAAGGCGTCATGAGCATGCTGAAGAGCCTTTAATTTGCATTTAAGCTGCTCATTCTCTTCGCGAAGCGGCTCAGCAACAGCTTCAGCCCTGGCAGCCCTCTCAGTTGGGTTTCGCGCAGTCTCCTTAGCCAGCCGAAGCTGTTCATTCACAGCTTGGGCAGCCTTGGAGCGGGCCTCGAGTCGCGCCTGGACTTCAACCTCGAGGGCCTTGAATGCTCTCTCCTTATCGGCGGCGGCAGCGGCCAACTGCCGGTTCTCCTCCCGCAGAGCCCGCGTCTCAGATATTTCTTTGGCGCGAGCTGCTTTTAACTTGTCGTTTTCACGACAAAGCAGCTCGACGCGGGGCTGCATCCGGGCTTGGAGAACCCGAAGCTCATTGGTTAGCCTACCCTCCTGGTAGCTAGCCATGGCTTCCCCCAACGCACCATGAGGAGCAGCGTGGCGAGCCCAATCCACGCACTCCACAGGGGTGCGAAGGGTTGTTCCTCGGCGTATGTTCCATCTTGGAACATACACTTCATTGGAATCCGACACTGCAAAAGAAACAAAGGCAGTTAGGAAAAGATGACAAAAATATACAAAGGAAAAAGAACCCTACGTACCTGTAGGGTCAATAACAGGCCGATAGCCGCCAAACCCATCACCTGAACCTAAAGGAAATCCATCCAACAGGTCAGGCAGATGGGAAGGTGGCATAGATCGGCGGGAAGCCCGGCGCGTACCTGATGGTCCGGCCGTCGGTGCCGGTGGCGCAGGTATAGTGGCAGCCGCTGTGGTAGCCATTGTTGGCGTCGCCTCCTCAGCAACAGTAACCGCCGGCTCCGTGAAAGATGCTGTAAAAATTGCACTCACGGCCGGCGGAGACACCTTCTCAGCTGGAACAGCCTCAGGAAGGCTGGAACCAACGGAAGCAGGCGCAGACGCCTGGGTCGACGCCTCGGGAAGGCTGACCGAGCCTTCCCTCATTGGCGGGGGAATACTTGCTCCAACTACACCCGGGAATGCGTCAACATCCACACCTGCACAAGCAAAAGTGTTAGAAAAATTTATTTGAAACAACAAATCTAGACAAGAATTATAGGGGTACTTACGGGGTTTCTTGAGCTTGAACGTACGGACGAGCGGGGGCGAACCCGATGGAGCCGGCCTCTTGACACCGGTAACCGTCGTCGTCGCTGCCTCCCCGGAGGTAACAGCTACAGCCTCCGGAGCGGTGGTCTCCTCACCACCGGGCTTCCCCGCCACCTCTGCACTATCTGACTCCGAGTCAGATAGGACTACCGGGTCGGCCGTAGAGGCCACCTTCTCTTTGCCTTTCCCGACGGCAGCCTTTTTCTTCCGCACCAGTGGAGGACTTTCTGCGGATTCCTCAGAAGAAGAAATGTCAACTCCAGCAGCAGGCACAGCATTGAGAGGTTCAGGGTAGAAGATAGGCTTACCTGGCCGTCGGTGGCTCAGGATCTCTTGGCCTGGCGGGTAAACCTCCACGAACCGACCCGCGGTCTACTCTAAGATGGGCAACTCGTTCTCGTCCAGAGCACGAGTACCCATCCGCGCGGGACCATCTTCCTCCCGCGGGTTCAGGAGCGACTGAAGATCGTTCCCCTCTGAAATCAACAAGAAAGTTAGAAAAAATCGAAGTCAGCAAAATGAAACAAGACGTACCATAAGGGATAGAGTTCGACCATATTCAAGGACGATCGGAACCTTATCCGCATTCGCCGCCTTCCACACCCGGCTCATCCCCAGCATCACCATCGCCGACTCCGGAAAACGGAAAACCGGGGACTGGACCCGAGATATCTTCGAGAACCATTCCGCCTCCTCGTAGTTGAGGGCGGGAAGGTTCGGAAGCGCCTGGCCATTCTTGAACTTCATGGCGATGGGGATGGCGCGAGCGGATATGAAGAAGAACTCTCTTCTCCATGAGCGAAGACTCCGCTCGGTGGTACAAATCTTTAAACCCTTGATACGGGTTGTAAGAGTGTACCACCCCTGGATGCACCTCCAAGTGTAGAAGGTCATCAGACGGTCAACGAGGGGCTCAAGGCCCAGTATCCGGCACACCCACTCAAAGTGCCGGACCTTGGCAATGGCCATGGGGTGCACCTCTGTCAGGTGCACACCGTGCCTCTCCAGGACACGGTACACAAACTTTGTCAACGGAAACCTAAGGTTTCCGTAGACAAAGAATGCAGCATAAACCCCGATCTTGCCACTAGGGGCATCGTACACAGTATGGTGGGGTTCAGGAAACTCAGGCTCGAGAGACTCGAGCATGAACTTCCTGACGATATACTGGTACAGATCGACAGGAAGAGAGCACTGGCATTCGCCAGCAGTCTTCTGGTCATCAGCATCATGAGAAGACATGGTGGAAGAAAGATGAAGAGATTTCAGGGTAATGCTTTACTGAACAGAAAAATTCGCCGGAAATTACTTGAGAAGAAGAGATGAAAATGAAAAGTGTGAATTGCAAATAACCCTCTCCCCCTTTATATAGTAATCGCAATTAATGCGATGAATTTAATACGAAAGAGAGAAATCAAAGGTGCAATGAAACTAGGACGCGTGGCAAAAGCAAGCTGGCAACATCTGTCACAAGGACGTATGCCAAAGATTTCGTGGCTACGCGCCCGAAATCCCGTGCCCACGCGCCTGAAAAAGCAACTGGAATGACCATGTTCTGTCACGTCACCATAACTCCCTGCACGTCCTGACACAGTCAGAAGAAACCGTCGCACGACGTTTCAGAGGTTTGGACTTATCTTTTCACCAACTCTTCGAATTTCAAAATTCAAAATTCGAAAATATTAAAAAGTAAGCGGGAAAATACCCCTTACCCCTTGGCAAGCAAGTAACCGTAAGACGGATGCGGGTACAGTGTAAAGGCAAAACCCTTCACATACCTAGCACCCGCAGGGAATTGAAGCCAAATAAACCTTGGCAAACAAGTAACCGTAAGACGGCTGTGGGTACAGTGTTAAGGCAAAACCCTTCACATACCTAACACCCGCAGGGAATTGAAGCCAAGAAAACCTTGGTGAACAAGTAACCGTAAGACGGATCCGGGTACAGTGTTAAGGCAAAACCCTTCACATACCTAGCACCCGCAGGGAATTGAAGCCAAGTACCTCGGCAACCAAGTAACTATAAGACGGGTGCGGGTACAGTGTAAAGGCAAAACCCTTCACATACCTAGCACCCGCAGGGAATTGACGCCAGGAATACCTTGGAAGTAAAGTAACCGTAAGACGAGCACAGGTACAGTGTTAAGGCAAAACCCTTCACATACCTAGCGCTCCGCTGGGAATTGAAACCAAGAAGGATCTTCTGGGCAATGCTTGCGGAAACGGAAATAACATCCCCGCATAGCGGGAACGTCGAGAACTACGTTGTTTGAAGCTCCAAGATGGAATTGGTGGTCTTAACATAATTGATCACTATGTTCAAAACTACCAAAACCTCATGGAAAATACATACAACTGGGACTCAATGCTCCTGACTTGCGAGGAGGTTACAGACCTACCCGCATCATACCCAAAGACCAAGCAGGAAACTCGGGCATTTCTGCAAGTGACAAGGACTTCCGCGGAAAGAATCCCCATGGAAAACCTTACAAAACCCTTTGCTCAAGTCCAAAAGTTCACCTCATTTTATTAAACACTCATGAGAAGAACATTGGACTGGGGGGACTTGAAGAGGTAGGTCCCAGCAGAGCCCAGTTGGACCCGCAAGACTCACCTTAAACAGGGACGTCTGCGCAGAGACCAACTAGATCCGCAGGACCAACCATGCTCAGAGACGTAACGTCCTTACGCGCAGTACGCAAGCTGGTCCCGCAGGAAATGCCTCCCAATGGTGAAGGACTCCGCCTGTCCCCGCAGCCTCGGATACAAGCCATTAGGGAAGGCCACCCGCGCAGCATGGCTACACGCACAAGGCACTTAACTCTCCCCAGTGTCACCTGAAGGAATGAGCAAAGGCGGGAGGGGGAAAACTCCCGCCTAAATGAGCCAGTCCGTATGATGGAGGATCTTTTGTGTGATACCTGACGAGGTACAGACGAAAGATCTGACCAAGAATGCGACAGCTCACTGACAGCAGCATGGCAGACAGCACGCCACAGCACTGTGACCAATAGCCGCCGCCTACCCACCAACTCCTGCCATACCACGTGCCTAGCCTGTAGTTGGCAGAAGAGGAAGAGTGCACGACACGCCTGCTCTGTGTCAGCCGCTACCTATCCACCACTCACAGGCAGGGCACGTGCATAGGTTACAGTTGGTAGCGTGTTGGGCCGGCTAAACCCCTTGGAAACCTACCTTCGGCTATAAATACCCCAATGGTATGATCATCTTACAACATCTTATCTTATCATATATACCTGATATCTGCTCTAGCAATCTCTTAATATACTTTTATATTTAAAGAGCAATCTAGTCTGATTCTCACGCCGGAGGGTGGTCACAAGGAGGAACCCCCCCTTCTCAGTGACGAGCTCACGGTGTCTGTTTTGCAGGTTATCAGAAGAACCATCTTCCAAGGGTCTAACCCCTCGTGGGAAACATCTCTCCAACCCCCAGGTTACTAGTAATCTGCCCGGGGTCCGGTTAGTGTTTCTTCATATTTTATTTTATATTTTTTTATCTTTCTCCTTGTTTCAATGAAGATCTGAGAACCTAATTAAAAGAGTGACATAGAGATTCTAGAATATCAAATGCCGACAGATCCCCAAATTGGTTTAGTTGAAATATTTGACCAGTAATCCTGAAAGTTTGACCCAAAATCGAAAGTGACAAAATTGTATGGTCAAACAGGTTTTGTGTGTCTTGGAATTGACTCATTGATTTTTTTTCTTTTTAATTCTCATACATTTTTTTAATATGGTTAGTTAAATGAGACTAATTCATCCGATAATTCGCATATCATCTTTAAAAAGAAATTCATCATAGTAAAAAACCACGTGGTCCAATCTGAAACCTTATATATTTTTTTTATCACATATGTAACTTGAACCTATAATCTCTCAATTTTAAAATTTTAAAGTGAAGTGTCATACATAATGAATTAATATTTTATAAATTATATAAATAACTAAATGATAATGGATTTTTTTTATTATTACTTTGGCATTTTGCTTTTCAATAGAACTTAAAAAGGATAGATTATATGATAACTTGTTGGATTATGAGTAAATGCAATGCTCAATTTCAAATGAAAGATCCATGGCAAACCCCCAATTTCTTTAGTTTGGACAATTTAATCTCAACCCTTGAGTCTTCAAAAGTGTAAATGTCAAAATCTATGTGCCAATATAACCCGATGTGTTATATGAATGTGTTATTCTTCTACTTTAGTAAAACATAATAATAATAAAATAACGAGGACGTAAATACTTTTTAACCTATTTGACTCATATAAACTCTTAGTTAGATCGAGATGACGAAGTGTTCAATAATAAGGACATCTTTGTCTCAAGAACATATTAATAGATTAAAATGTCTAGATTCACATAGGTGAAAGATATAAGAAATCTCAAATCATTAATGTTATAAAACACCTAAGAATTGAAAAAATTAGAAATCAAGAATCACTCGTAATTGAACATTATTGATGAACAGATTATAACATAAGCAAAAGAAATGAAAACAAGAACTAATTTGAACTATACAATCAAGGTGTATATAAACCCTAACCCCAAATAAGATCGATAACGGCTACTAACTAACAACTCTGACAATGTTCACATTTAGCCCATGCAGCATCTAAATTACTTAAGTTTTGCCCAACTAATAGCTATTTCGTAATGTCAAACAGGTCCCTCATGTTTATGAGACAAACAATTAACCACTTTCATTAAAACAAATTAAAATGGCACAACCAATGTAGTTTCTCTTTTTTCATAATTTCCTTCAATTGTGAAGCATATGCTCTTTTTCACGCATTCACTTGGTTTTAGTAACTTGCAAGAAGTCGATATAACCGCTGTTTAAAAATTTTAATTCGTTCTTAGGATGAATTTTTTTATCAATGCAAAGAATATAATACCAATTGTAAAAAAACTATGTGTACATGCATATAAGAGATATCAAACAAAAAGAGATGCACAACGAATAATGAGTTTGACTGAGGGCGTGCAATGATGATGATGACGATGACGACGACGACGACGACGATCACAGTTCTAAAAAACAGAGTTCATGAGTATATACTAAACAAATACATAAGGAATAATGATTTTGATTGAGGGTGTGTATTGATGATGAACACAGTTTTTAAAAGCAGATTTCGTGACTGTATATTCAAGTTTGTTTTCTATATAGTATTTTTGGAGATGAACTAAATGTCGAAGAATAGCACCTTTTTTTTTAATTTTAATATTTCGTGCGATTGAACAATACCGATTTCTAACATATGTTTTTGCATAGAACTTCTAAAATTTTTGATATATTACTTTTACGGGAAAGTTAAAGTACAAATTAAATTAGCGTGATAATTGTGAGAATTAAGTAGAGTAATTATATTTACAAGTAGTCTAATTATGTAATTACATCATAATGCAATTACACTACACTATAATTACACTATGTTGTAAATATAATTGCACCACTTGATTCTCACAGTTAGTACGTTAATTTAATTTGTATTTAATCCAAACCTTTACTTTCATAGGATATAGGTCTTGGATGTAATCTTGTGAAGAAAAATAGTTTCCATTTGATGAAAATGAGTCAGAGATCGTGACCCAATACCCTCTCTTAAGTTGCAAGCAAAGAAATAGTACCAAAATCCTAGAAGTAAACACCTTATGAATTACAGTATATCGCAAGTAACCAAAAGTATAATTATTCATGTGAGCCTAAGCAGTTAAAGATTTGTTACGAATTCCTAGTTATAGATTTATTTATAATTGGTCGTTGTGTAAGAACCTTCCAATCTGATATCGTTAGCGTGATGTGATGATAGAATTTAAACCCCATATATATATACTTTTACAAACTAAGTAGTGTCTATATATATATATATATTTACAATAATATTGCTATGTCAAGTTGTACATATTGCTACTTTCATGACCAACCAATATAAAGACACAGAAAAGGCTACAGGAAGAGTCAACTAATCTCTTAACATAGATTAAGAGACATATATCCCTAGTAGTTTGAGACCTGAAGAGGTAGGTCCCAGTAGAGCCCAGTTGGACCCGCAAGACTCACCTTGAAGAGGAACGTCTGCGCAGAAACCAACTGGATCCGCAAAGCCAACCATGCTCAGAGACGTGACGTCCTTACGCGCAGTACGCAAGCTGTTCCCGCAGGAAATGCCTCCCAATGGTGAAGGACTCCGCCTGTCCCCGCAGCCTCGGATACAAGCCATCAGGGAAGGCCACCCGCGCAGCAAGGCTACACGCACAAGGCACTTAGCTCTCAATCCTTCAGTGTCACCTGAAAGAATGAGCAAAGCCGGGAACAATCCCGCACAAGGGCGGGAGGGGGAATACTCCCGCCCAAATAAGCCAGTCCGTACGATACGGGAAGATCTTCTGTACTGTACCTGACGAGGTATGGGAAAAAGATCTGACTAAAGATACGACAGCTTATTGACAACAGTATGGCGAGCAGCATGCTCCTGTACTGTGTCACTATTAGCCGCTGCCTACTCACCAACTACTGCCATACCACGTGCGTAGCCGGCAGTTGGTGGAAAAGGAATAGTACACAGCAGGCCTGGTCACTATCAGCCGCTGCCTACCCACCAACTACCAGCAGGGCACGTGCGTAGGCCACTATTGGTGGAACAGGAACACTGTTGCAGCGTGCCACACCTCCTTGGAAACCTACCTTCAGCTATAAATACCACAAATGGTATGATCATCTAATCTCAACATATCTTATCTTGTATCATCATAATATACCTGATATCTGCTCTAGCAATCTCTTAATATACATTTATATTTAAAGAGCAATCTAGTCTGATTCTCACGCCGGAGGGTGGTCACAAGGAGGAACCCCCCCCCCTTCTCAGTGACAAGCTCACGGTGTCTGTTTTGCAGGTCATCAGAAGAACCATCTTCTCTGGGTCTAACCCCTCGAGGGAAACATCTATCTAACCCCCAGATTATCTATAATCTGCCCCGGGTCACTTAGTGTCACTTAGTGCCCCGGCCCCAGATTATCAATAAGGAGCAGGTAAACCAACTTACTAGCAAGATATATGGGAAATTATTTTATAGAATAAAAATGAAAACTTTGTTTTATGGGGTTGGTACCAGGAATATTTCAAGCTTGTTTATCTAATACATATTTATCGCTCTTAAAAAATTTTGATGCATCGGTGTCACTCGACTGTTAAATACTTATAAAATAGTAAATGAAAAATAAATACGTAATACTGCATCACATAATTTTTTTACCAATGTCACATGACAACCACGCATTATACAAGTTTGCCAAGGCCTCGGCCTTTTTTCACAAAAAAAAAAAAAAACCACACATTATACTAACAAAGAGATCTTGTATCAAAACTAGCATAAACACATCTTCTAAATATTATGGAAAGTACATGACGGATTAATTCATTTATAACCCCATACTAAGACTATTTGTAGTGGTTTTAACTATTTGTTTAGTTAAACTGACACCTAGACGCCATGTAGGCAAAAATGAATTCACTAAAATCCTTTTTAAATTAAGTGTAATGGTTTTAACTAATTTATTTACTCAATCATTTTGTTATTTACCTAATGTTTTATTATTTGATGAACATAACATTTTTTATGAGCAAATAAACATAACATAGATGATGCATATTTTGTTATAATAATAAGTATTCATATATGTAATTATTTTCGAGTAGGAAAAATCACTCTCCATCACACAGCATCATTCTCACACAGACATATTTTAATAAGTTACTTGATATCTCAACCAAGTAATATAAACGTTCTAGAAATACGGTCTATCAATTATTACATTAAATCACATATATCATACCAAGTTAAAAAAAACGACAAAACATTTACGTAATATTATTTCTAATAAATCACAATGGCTTGGTTGTAACTTCCAATAAAGCGAGACCCACGCATTTTCAATTAGACATTGGCGCCGCTAAGAGAATGGCGAGCTAAGACTTTAGCAATGAAATAACCAAGTATGTAATGGTTTTAACAAAGTATTTAAAAGCCATGTCACCATTTAACGTCTTGTTTTTGTATCACTAGGTGTAGTCTAAAATGATGATACTAATAGAAATCTTCATATCCTAAAAAGGGAGTTGCCAAAAGCACAGCTTCACTCTTTTTAACACACTTGCACTAAATAAACTCTTCAACCAGATGACTAATATCGAATTTGCCATTGCAGCATTCCACAACACTGACCACTTCTTGGAAAGCCATGACACTACATGGAACCACCAAGCCATGTTTTTGCTCGAACCCGAACTCCTCTGAAGCTTTATCTAACAACATCTTGAACAAAGGGTGCGACAAGTAACCGGTTGGAACCACGAACCTACGCCTCTCTTCACCTATGTAAAGTGCAAGAAACCCTGTCGGGGTTGAACATGCTTCTTCTTGGTCCTTGAGCAAGTGTTTATGGTGCGACTGATCAGTGCCACTGCTAACTTTCACTTTGACTTTCTTGGCTAGTTTCTTGACCGAACCCATCTTTCCCAACATCTTGTTCTTTGGAGAAATGAAAGAGAGATTAATGGGATAAAGAGAGAGATGAATAATGAAAATGAGGTAGAATGTTATATGCTATATGTAGAGTAGAGCAAGAGGCTCAAGGATGGTCAACTTATTGACTTTATAATAAGGACTTGTGAGCCTTGTGAGTTATGATTGTGTTAGTATTCTTGTGTCATGGGAATCTCTTTATCTTACTTTTACATATCATCTTTCTTTGTCTTGCTTCGCTTGTTTGATTAGCTACAATTTGCTTAAGAAACTAAATGTATAATTAAATTCATTAGCGTATATATACGCGTATGGCAAATCTTATATCTGGTAAATTTTAAGAATAAAATCACTAGTAAAAAACTAATTTAAAAGTATAATTACAAAGAACACATAAGCATTTATGTATATTATTCTAGCTGATATATGTATATATGTGATACTGTTTTAACACATTATAAGATTATAAAAAAAAAAAAAGACACCAAGTTGATTAGCCATTCAAATATTTGAAAAGAAGATGCATATCAAAATTATCTTAAAGAACAAAATTTGATGATTCTTTTCACACCAAAAAATAATATACCTTTGGCCATTTCTAGGATATTTATCAAAATATATAAAAAATATCATTTTCTATATACATAAATATCTCCAAAGATTTTATTACCTTTATCTTGCTTATAAACCAAGATACTCATATTAATTTTGAATTTACAAATGCATATAATAACATCCTCAAATATTCATAAAATCATAAAAAAAGACATACAATTTTTACGGTTGCTTGAGTATGCGTGGTTGGTGTGTATCTACACGTTTATTAATGAACATGTTATAAAAATGTCATGAATGGTGGATGGCATAATAAATGTTATTTATTCTCACGTATAAAGTATAAACTTAAAAATTTAATTTTCCCTATGTAAAGAAAATATAAATTCATTAAACATCTATTAAATCTCTAGTAAACCTAAATATATACAAGATTTGTTATTAACAATAATTAACAATCAAATTAATATCATTAGATCATCCAACTCTTTCACCTATAAAGACCAGTTGACTGATGTGGAAGAGAGCAAAACGAGCGAGGAGTACGCGGCAAGGAGAAAGGGAGTGAAATATTCGTGTAAACGGCATGTCTCGTGCAGGGAATGTGATGGAGGGAAACTGTTGCCCGTGTCACATTTTATTTTCATTCTTTGAGATTTGAAATTACTATACACTTTATAATAAAGTTAGCACATGTTCATAATGTTTTTATTTATGTTTATTTTGTGTACGCAACAGTATATCTACAACTCCGTCAATCACTCAATCTCATTACAATTATTGGTTCATTGCAACAAAATATATAATGAAATAAAAACATTAAATGCGTGAATCCAGATATGTTTCTTATCATCAATCAAATCAATTATTAATATTATTATATTTAAGAAATAAATTTTTAAAAGTTCTGTTCATATTTTCACAATCTTCATTTAATTCCAATCTTCTTTTTGCTAGTTGAGCTTGAGTTGAACTAAGTTGGAGTCCGAATCGTTTTGAGCTTCAAGTCTAGTTGTCTAGATCATAATTTGGCTTGTAAGTAATTCTACAAGTTTTAAGTTGACTAGTTTATTAGTTATATATATACGTCCTTATTTTTTTTAGTATATATACAACATAATTTATAGTATTTACTTAATTTTACATAATAATTTTTAAGTAATTACGTATTTAATATATAAAATAAATGTGTTCATTCTTATGTTAATCATTAATCGCAAACCTAATCAAACTCATATATGATGCTGATACTTAAGCTAGCTTATTAAATGAGTTTTAGCTTGATCTCGGGCTTGTTAAGCTCGATCAAATTCAGAAAACAAACTTTTAATGAGTTATTCGAAAGTGATTCAACTACTGAAAGATTATAAAAGATACAAGTTAATAATTTATAAAGAATAATAAGGAATTAAAATAAAATACTTCAATTATTGTTTATATGTTCAAAACTAATTAAATGATAAGTCAAAATAGGATAAGCATGATTAATAAATCTATGAAAATGGAGGTCCCCGTCTCCAACCAACCACAACGTGCATGATTGAAAGAGAAATATGTGAAAGATCCTTCCACCAACAAATCTTGGGGCGGTACTCTTTGTACTTTAAGTGTCTTCTTCCGTTGTCATAATATTCCAAAGCCAATTTACAAGTGTACAAATACAAGATTTAAAGAGAATTAGTAGGGTATTTATGTAACCCACTTTAATATAAATAATAATATTATTGGTTTGATTGTCAACCACTTCGGTAGCTCAATCCATCTCCCTCTACCTAAGCTACGGATGACATCCACACTTTCTTTATTTTGAATCAAAAACATTCAGTCTAATTATTTTGAGCAAACAAATAATTAGTTTATCTAATTAGTTTATCGGAATCCAAGTAAAAATTAGACGAGTGAGGTTTTCTTTGTTGACATAAAATCTAATTGTATAAATAATCTAAAGTCACATCAAATTGAAAATCCGTCACCTTTTCTATATTCATTATTATTTATCAACAAGATAAAAGATGAAATTCTTATTTCCGTAAAGTAAAATCAGGAAAAAAAAAGATCTTGTCATATATAATTCAAATCTATTAAATATAGAACCTTTTATCTTTCTATATCTTACGATAATCCTATTTAGACTAAGAGTCTCTGTTGGATGGGATTCTAACAAAAGGTACAATTCATTATTAAAAAAAATCAATTCAAAGTACCGGTATTATATCGAACACGTATCGATACTAGTAGCACTAGCCCCGAAATGCGTAAAAAGTGAGTACCGAATTGGTACTAAAAATGGCCAGGTTAGGTATGGTCCTGTACTAGTACCCAATATCATTTACTTATCTATAATCTATCCCATGTTGAGATCGTAGCTCTCTTCAGCGGCGA
The DNA here is from genome assembly GCF_021521415.1 of Bidens hawaiensis. Taxonomy (NCBI): domain Eukaryota; kingdom Viridiplantae; phylum Streptophyta; class Magnoliopsida; order Asterales; family Asteraceae; genus Bidens; species Bidens hawaiensis. Next base: position 93,728 of record NW_027495152.1, on the reverse strand, counting down.
CTTTTCGTAGTAAATTCACCAATTTTGGTGCATCAGAGTATATTAGTTTGATTTATTGTTATGTTATTATCATAATTATAAGATATGATTTGATCATGTTTCTTTTATAATTATCCCCATTGCATTCTTACAAATAGTTTATCAATAATCCACGATATCTTACAAGGTTTTCTGGATTTGTATATCGTATTAGAGTCTTAGGGTTCTTTTCTTGTTCTTTTAACCCCCTCTAGCCACTCATCCCTCTTGGCACTACTGAATCTTGGTTGGTTGTTATCTCTTTTGTTACTCAGGTTAATGCTCGTACACATACATATGGGTTATGTTTATTCTACTTGTTTATTTTCCTCACGTCCTTGGCCACCGTTGTTGTAGCTTCTATAATTGCCGTTGCTACCATGTTGTTATGTCACCATACGTGTATTGTAGCTCATGTCATCGTAGTGGTAGCTCCTACCGCCACAATCATAGCTCTTGTCACCATAACCTCGTTGTTGTGTCTCTTGCTGTCATGGAATTATTTACTTTTTTATGAGTTTTTTTTCCTTTTATTTTTCCGTATTTATTTAAGATTGTATGTTCTTTTATACCACATATATATTGTTTTTACGATATGGTCTGAGCGTTAGATTTCCTCCTTCTCTGACTGTATGGAGTATTAGAGATAATATATTAGTTAAAGTTTATAGTTATAGCGTTAGAATAGGTATAAGATACAATTTAGTTATGCTGCTTTTGTGGTTAGCACCATTTTATTCATATAAATAGTTAATCAATAATACACAATATTTTACAAAGTTCATTGTTCTTATATGATGCATGTTATGTTAATTGAGTTGTATGTTACTTAATGATAGGTTTATGTAACCATTTCTTTTCTTTTCTTTTTTTTCTTTTTTGGTTTTTTTTTTGTTTTTACATATGTGGCTATCATCACTATTTTTAAATGGCACATAGGTGTTGTTTGTTTTTTAAGACAAAAACTGTCTATAATCTGATTTCATGTATGCAACTGAAGATGTAGTCTGAAGATCTGCAATCTGAAAATATAATACTGTTTGTTATATAAACTGAATATTGTCTGCATAAGCTGAAAATTAGTTGTCTATCATACAGATCACAGTAGATAGAATTAATTTAACGTCTGTAGACTGCTAAAATAATTTGTGATGGTGTACGAACTATGTAAGTGGGTGGTGGTAGACGATTGGTGGCAGACGATTGTGGTAGGCGTGAACGGTGGTGGTGGACGGTGGGTAGTGGTGATGGACGATGGGTGATGGGTGGTGGTAGTGGACGGTGATGGTGGCGAACGGTGGGTGGTGGTGGTGATGGATGGTGGTGGCGATAGTGGACGGTGGTAGTGGCCGACAGTGGGTGGTGGAAGGTGGTGGTGGCGGACGGTGGTTGTGGGCAACGGTGGATGGTGGTGATGGACGGTTGTGGTGGTGGTGGGTTGTGGTGGTCGCCGGTGGTGGTGGTAGCGGACGGCGGGTGGTGGTGGTGGACGATAATGGTGATGGCGCACGGTGGGTGGTGGTGGTGTTGGACATTGTGTCACACCCCGACCAAAGGCGGCGGAACATGCTGAGGTGTAACGATTGTCCATAAGCACATGACACTAATTAAAGTGACAGTATTTAATAAACTCATTTCATTTCACAACATCGAAAATGTCACATAACAATTATCCATAAAATAACCATAAACAAGATATCACAAAATATGACAAATTTGATATTGTTCATTTTTACTAATATCCTAAGGTCTTTGATGTCGTTTTCTTCACAATCATAAATCAACCAAGATGCAAATCTGCAACATTTCATAAAATAAAGTTTGTCAACACAAAGGTTGGTGAGCAGTTCATAAGTTTAATCATATTAGTATATAATAAAGATAGCCACAAAACTTGCATACGAAACGATAAATAAAAGTGGTAATTTGGATAAATAGATATCGCTAAACACATTAGCGACACCTAGCTATAAGGGGATGCCAAATAGTCTAGGATTTTATAGTTATCGTTAATTGCATTACGTTAACGACACCTTGCTATAAGGGGATGCCAAATAGTCTAGGATTTTATAGTTCCACCAACCAAAAGCGATAAACACATAGGCATATAAGTATAGAACACCAAATCGAGCAATTATTTAGGTAAAGTATACAACTACGTTTGTGGTTTAAGATTCAAATATAAAGCATTTTGTTGAATAAGTATGAAATGTCACCCCCAAAATAAAATATGGAAAATTGGGTATGAAGTACTCACCTTCAAGTAGTAAACTTGAAAGATGATAATTTGGAGATTTGTCTGAACGACGAGTTTAACGCACAATGCCTAAAAAGAAAAGAAGTCTTGAATTTAGAAAGGTTGTCTTGAAGGTCTTTAAACAAAATAAATGTTGAGAAATGTAAATAATTAAAGTTCAAGGTTTAAAATGTAACTATTTAAGAATTTATAATAATAACCCTTTAAAAATGTAAGTTTGCTCGAAACCGGGTTAAAGTATCTAACCCTAATATTTACTCAACCTATGTTAAGTAATAAGGTGGGTAAAATGCAAGAATGCAAATCCCTTTGGAATAAAGATACTAAAACGGTTTTTTTTTATCGAGTGTTCGGGTTGTCGGTTCGGGTCTTGATAATTGGTCAAACCCAAAGTCAACTTTCCAAAATATTGAATGTTATGAGATAACTCAATAAAATTTAATAAGACTTAACCAAGTATGTAGTTCCATTGTTTTAGAACTAACAACGCACGTTAAGCGAGTGTTCGGTTTTGTCTGTCCAAACTTTGTTATGAGATCAAGTTGGATCCAACATTTCCAAGTACTTAAGAAAATATTTAAAAATCAATTTGTAACTATTTTTAAAGAAATATACAAGTCTTGATGGCTAAAAAAAACACACTTGTGTGTCTTAAGCGAGTAAGAATCGGTTTGGTTTCCACATGTCCAACCACTAAAGAACTTGTATAATAATGTACAAATAAAAAAAATACTTTAAGTTTTATAACAAAAAGTTAACAATAAAGTCTTTAAACAAAAGTTCGGTTTTCGGTTCGGATCGTGTTTCGGGTTAAGACCGAGGTAAGATTCTACAAACCCATAACCATAGAATTTGTAAAAATGATTTTAGAAACTTAGATCTAACAATAAGCATGGTTAAACAATTATTTAGCAAAACTAGTAACAAAGTTCGGTTTACGGTTTAGAGCTATTTACGGTTAAACTGAAGCATAGACTCTTAAAAACCCATAACCATGGAACTTGTAAACATGTCCAACAAACTAAAATAAGCAAGATTAATATGTATGAACAAGTTATATAGATGTATATATATCAAGGACACGAAGTCCTCCATGAAGCCTTGCCTTATGAGGTCCGAAACCTCACCGATCGGAATCGGAGAAGTAACTACCAAAGGTAAACAAGGGGTGTATATTATATATATGTTGCACAACCATAAACAACAGTATTAATAAGGCTACATAAACTAATTAAGATGAAAGACTAAAAACCTTCAAGAACACTTAAGAAGATAACCTTGAATCTTTGATGTTTGAGAGAGTTTTTTTTTTTTGAATTGTAGCAAGTGAAAATGAAGAGGAAAGGTGGTGTATATATAGGGTAATGTTGGTGGTCAAATATGGGTGTGAGACACAAGAGTTTTCATACAAAATGGATCAAGACAAAAACACAAAACAACAAAAAAAAAATAATAAAATAAATAAATAAATAAAAATAAAAATAAAGGTAGGATGTTTTCAAGACCCAACAAGTGTGAAACAATATTGTAACATAAATCCATCATTTTGATTATAACATAAGCTTCGGTTTACAAATCGGGTCGGTTTACATAATAAAAAAATACAAAAAACGAATACAAACAAGACCCGAAATTGACGAATGTCACACATTGGGTGTTGATAGGATGTGAAGAAGTTGAAAAATACTTTATTTTTAATACCATAAAAGTATTTTTTAGATCCTTTTCTTCTAAACAAACAAACAGTCTTTAGAAGCTTATATCTGCGTGCATACAGACGTAAGTCCCTTACAGACTTTTTAAACAAAAACAAACAAAATCATAATCTACTTTTATTAGTTACTTCTAACATCATCAAGCTTTCACACCACATGACTCGGAACACTTTATCGTTAAATTAGTGGAATACACCCTTACCATTACCATCATAATGTCCCCATGGGGACTTGGCTATTCATATTATGACATTAATTTATTATACAACTAGTTTTAGACCCCATGTATTATACGGGATGATATAAATAATAAATTTACAAATAAAGTTAATCAATAAGTATATACTGTATGTGAAAAAAAATATATTACATTTATTTCTTATTCTTTTTACTGAAATTTTAAAATTAAATACCAACTATGTCATTGAAATCAAAATTAGTGAAACCTATCAAATAACTTTTAAAAATAACATAATGTCGGCAAATAACGTGCTAAATATACAACCTATAACACTACAAAGTCATATTTTTTTTTCATAGAAAACATTAAAAGGTACTTGTATACTTAAATACATATTTTGGATTATTTTCGACTTGTTTCCTTTTAGTTAACTATGTAGCTTAGCTTATTCTACCCAACTTCACAACATGAAAACAACAATAAAACCATTCAATTAAGATAAAAACACATTCAATATGAGAATTAAATACGAATCAATTCAACAAAATACCAAAAAAAAAACCCTAATAATCATATGAATCAAATAATAAGCAAACTTGTCAAAACATATTCAAAATCAAAGTAATGAAAATAAAATTAAACAAATATTGTTAAACTCCAAGGAACGCTATGAGAATCCAAAATGAAACTATTTAAATAAAATATTTTTTAATATAATGTTTTCATTTTTTTACTTTTGTAATATGATTATTGTATATGTTATTAACAAACTAATCTTTGTGTTTATTGAAATAAATTATATTGGTTAAATAAATTTGATTTTATATAAAATAAAAACAACTTAAATTTGGAGATGATATAGAAACTTAGGTTGACTTTTATAACTGAATTTTGAACTTAAATATAAGATTTATCTAACTTATATATAGAAAATATATATTAATTGTAATTAAATATCTTAATTTATAAGATATAAAAGTGAAGGAGTTTTGGTGGGAAAAAAATTATTAGATGAAACATGGTAATGACATGTGTCACAATTATTTTCTTTTATTAGAATAGGTAGATGTTTTCTTACCCATTAAATTATGTGAGTGAGGTTTTTATAATTTAGGAAGTAATTTAAGATGTTGTGATAGAGGAGATAGTATACAATGATTTTTTTCTGTATATTTGAAAAGTTCCTTTAACATCCTATAACGTTTTTAACATTTTTGAAATTTGTTGCGAGCAGAGGAGGGAGAAAATTTAATGATAAAGGTGAAGAAAAATATTATTTAATTGAACATAATAGATTAAAAAAAACAGTAATTTTTAGTGTAGTTTTAAGAACAACGCTCTTAGTTTTTAATATGCACCTATTTACTTTTTAGACACTATTTTTTTTTTGTACAAGAAACCGGTTTAAAACAGTATACATATATTGAGTAGTCTTCATCAATCATGTTACTAATACAAACTTATTGTTTTATTCACCTTCAGTATACTGTTTTTCCTCTTTTAAATAAAATCTATACTATACTATACAAATAATGAGTAGTCGTCATCAGTCATGTTAATGTGGCATAAGGACTTGACATGTATGTTGTGTCACGGCTTTAGACTTTTGGGACACTATATTTGACCTTTTGAGGGTTCATTGTTAATTTGTTATAACTTATAATTAGTCATTTAGCTGGTTATGATCATTTTGAATATTGAGTACTTATCGTGTATTGATTGATATTAAGCTAATAATTTTCCTTTAGGAGAAAGTATCAAACTAAAATTTGGGTTTTATGTTTGTTGTTACAACGGGATAGCTATCAATGTTGGCAAGATTATTCCTGAAAATGATGATAGCATACTCGATCATCAACCATCTTTTCGAACTTAATTTCACAGTTAAGAAAATTTGTATTATTGATTTTACTACTAGATTTAAGGAACTTGATTTCACTATTGAAGGATATAGAGGGATTAAATTACAGAAATACTGTGGAATACTAATCTAGATGGTTGAAAATGAAGTTGGTCCAAATTTTAAAACAAGGTCCTTATAAAGCTTATAAGATGGATTGTTAGAATAGCTCAATAGCCAGTAACTTGGTAGAGAGACTCATGTCTCACACATTATTGGCGGTATCTGTTCAAATACGGGCTTGGATATTAGAGCATTCTCAGATAATTCCCTATATTGTTGTGAGGGGATTTGTAAATTATATGGTATGGTTATGAGTGGTTGTGAATAGAGTAGAGAGAAAATATTACAGGGGAAAGTTAAATTTGGGGATTCACTGTTCATACCGTATAATTTTTTAATATTTGATAAAAGTGGTTGTGAGTGGAGGAAAGAGAAAAATAATGATAAATGTATAAAAAATATTATTTAATTAAACATGAGAGAAAAAAAACAGTGATTTTTAGTGTAATTATATGATATATATGGATATAGTTGAGGAATGGGTTGGGAATGCTCTTATATTAGTTTGTGGAGTGGTATAAAAGTGGAAATAAAGTAAAGGTAGATTTGCCCTAAAAAAATAATATTGGTTTTAAATAATCTCAACTATCAACTTTTGGTCGTTGTAGGTCCTAACTAACGAAATGGCTAGCGACAAGCCCACCTTTTAACATGTTTGCTTCCAACGATCCAAGACTAATGAAAGCTTAACTCGTTATTCTACAGTCGCCGGAAAACTTCTTTTTCGCCCAAAAACTTAACGTTTTTGTCTCAAACCTCTTTGAAACCTTAGAGCGGACCTTTAGGAACATTTTTCGTAGTAAAAACCCCAATTATTGAGGTCGCCGGAACTTTAGGTGGTGGTCGCCGGAAAAACATTTTCGGCCAGAATACTCCTTTTCAGGCAGAAACCGTCGGTGGTAGTGTTCAGATAGTCGTGGTGGTATTTGGGTAATGGTGGACGACGATGATGCTCAAGTGGCGGTGGCGATGTTCATGTGTTTTTCGATCGGTTATGACGGTGGTGTTCAGGTTGAGTTTTCAGTGAAATGGAGTTTTCTAGCAAAAAAAACGTTTTTTCCGGAGACTAACGAAGTTACGCTTCCGTTAGTCATGAAAGTTGTAAGCAGACATGTAAAAAGGTGAGACTATCACCAGCCATTTCGTTAGCTAAAACCGGCAGCGACAAAAAACTGATAGCTGAGATTATTTAAAACCAATGTAACAAATATATATATATATATATTTGGTTATAGTTTTTTTTTTCTTTTTCAATTAGGATTCATATATCTTAACATGAAGATAAAAAGTATTGCTGAATAGAATCATAAAATTATTTAAACATTAAACCACCACGTCTTCATCATCATTGAGCAAATATATATAACTTGCATAGATTAAACTAACAATAAATCTAAAACTAATCTGTTGTTTCTAGTTTCAACAATATTACGGTTAGGAGTTGTAAATTAACACTTAACCTTCAAGAACATTAGATTAAAAAGGTATCATGTTGAAGTATTAACGTGGTTTGCACGTCCTCATTCATACAACTAGGGGTGTGTGGTAAAAAACAATATGAATCTGAATCAACATGATAGTGATTTTGAAAATTTTTTGATATTCGGATATCAAAAAACCCTAAACGTTTTTAAAAATATTATTATATAATGAATATTCATAAGAAAATTCTGATGATTTTGGATATTTCGAATAAATTTTCAGATATTTCGGATGATTGGGATATACGATTTAGTTTTTTTAATTCTTAAATATTTTTTAGAAGTTATTGAATAATAATTATTTTTTTATAATTCGGATATCCGAATTTGAACATCCCTACATACAACACAACTCACGTGCAAAATCCTTGATCTTGATTTTATTTCTAGAACATATAAGCTGTTTGCTTAATATGTTTTTTTAGATGACACACAAGTAAAGCGCATTGATAATTGAAATGCGTTACAGAGTACAATATGCCAATATGTGAGAGGTTTTGAATGCAAAATTTATTAATGGAATAAACCAATAATTTCAGCTTTGCGTTATATCATATGGTATTTATTATTCCAAGTCTTACGCACCCTTAGCCAACTGAGCTACATAGAGGAGACATCATAGCAAAGAGGATTTTGGATGCCGGTAAAGTAGTTGCAACGTGTGAAGCCACTAACACCAACTAACACAATATTGTTTGAAGCTATAGAGACATAATCATCAAAGTTACAATTCTATAAAATGGTGGCCAAAAAGTATAATGTAAGTGGTCCTTAGAATGACCTAAGTGTTTTTTTTGACAAAGATGTAGTAGGAAATGAGAGTTTAAAAATTGCCTTGCAAAACATGTGGTGACTACAAACTCGAACGTGGCGTTAATCGGAGAAGAAGTTGGTCCACCCAAATCGTGGGTACATCTATTTCATTGGATTGTGCCATGAAATCATGTTTACTCATCTGATGTTTGTCCAATTAGTGGTAAAAACATACGCCCAAGTGCTCAACATTAACACCACCATTACAAAGGTTGTTCGCTGTGGGAGGCGTCATAACCACCTAGCCTTTAACGTCCTACCAAACCACAACAACCATCTCCAGCAAGCGTCTATTTGGTCGATTTCTTTAATTCTTAACAAGAGTTTCAATATGCACTTTAAAGTTTGAACACTTTGATAATCGTCATGGATTGCTTGTTGAACTCTTTGAATTGTGTGAAGGTAGGATAATTAAAATTCGGGAGTAAAAATGCTTTATAAAGCATTACCGTCCACTCTAATGACGAAACGTGTTTTGTATCACAATAATAATCAAACATATAGTTTATTAAAAGCTAGGAACACTTGCCATAAATACCATCAATGTAATTTACTAAAGTGAAAGCAATCCACTTTTGCATGGTTAGTAATTTAAAAGATCTTATGGTGGGGGTACAAATCAGTCTCCTTCTGAATGAAATAACTCAAAGTTGTCTAATAGAGTAATGTTACCATTTATGTTATGGACTTTTTGCCAACCAAATTAGTTCGTTCCCAACAGTTTCTGTCTATTATTTATTTTTTGATTTGATCTGTCTTTATTTAATGATTTTTTAGTTTAGTCTTTTGTCTGAAAATATTAAACAATAAACACCCATTTTTTTATGATACAAAGTAATTCTATTTGTGCGTTGTAATGAAGAGGGGCAGAAGGCTGCTAAGCCAGATGTTTGATGAACACTTTCGTAATGAGTATGGGTCTAGTAGGTGTACGAGGAAGGACAAATGGATCTTTGTTCTCAATGATATGGGTGACAATCAAAGCATTAGTTACAACATCAATAGAAGAAAAAGATTGACCGACTGCTGTTCAAGAGAGATCCCAAAAGCTCGAGTTTTTTGCTAGCTTTGAAACATGGGTCGAAGGAAAGAGGAAGACCAAACAAAGTCGCAATCAAAGCAAAGGACAAGGTGCCAAAAAAGATTCACTTTAGCTTCTAGCCCGCTTAGTGTAGCTTGCTTGCAATCCTGACATCCTGATTCCTAATGTTCGAAAAGCTACCGTGCATTACAACTGGTAGATAGTCGAGATCGGTTCAATTTGTTACTATACAAGTTTAGTGGCAAAATGTGGTTCAACCATTCGTCCACCATAAACGTCCCAAATGAAGGTGTTTTAAGAATCAAAATGCTCATTCAGACCACCAAGAATTAGATTCCTAACATGAAGACATCTGCAAAGTTGAGAAATTCATAAAAATAGATGTTTCCTTTCTGTATTATTTTTATTTTTTTATAATTCTTGCTAGGAATAAAGCAGCGCGCGGAAGCAAAACAACACACATATGCACAAAGATAAACACGCATAAATGAAAATATAAGCGACACAAGAATTTAATGTGGTTCGGTCCCCGCGAGGGGACCTAAGTCCACGGGCTACAACTAGGTTTTCTTATTAGCTCGCAACCAAAGATTACAATTACATGACATCTAATCTAATCTAATCTAATCTAATCTAATCTAATCTATATATTAAAGCAACATGATTTTTCCAAATGACATCATTCTAAGGCTTCCAATGACCCAGTTTCTCTTCAAATACAACTATCTTCATATGAAGATAACATTTTGTAAAATTTTGAAAAATAAATTATTGTGTGATACAAGTCTCGAACCCAAAACCTCATGTTTCAAACTAAAAATGCTTACCAACTCCACTTAAATAGTTATTGTGTTGAATTTCTTGACTTCTAAATGATATATTGTTAATTCACTTATTTTAATGTATTACATATAATAATTTTTTATTTTTATATATTTTTCAACCGTGAGAAACACGGGCTCTAACCTAGTTAATATATATAGGACTATAGGAGAAAACTAGGGTAACTAACTTGTTCTCCAAGAAAACATAAATGGACTCTAATTAAATTATTAGACCTGGCCCCATATGCATATAATTTGAACGAATATTAAACAAGCCCAATAAGGCTTTCACACCCAACAAATCAATGTTATGCTTGAGATAGCTGAAGGGCATTTCATGCGCTTTCATAAGATAGCTATCATGTTTACTCGTCGAAATTCTTGTATCTTGGTAGGTCAGTTTTGATATTTAAACGCGTGACACAAAGCGAAACAAAGAATGAATGAAGATAATTTTAAAAGAAACTAATACATTACTGTATGATTGAAATCTTACACTTATGATACCTGACAAATAAATTTTGAAATAAAAACATATATGTACGCATAAGTTAATGCAATTAGTGGTTTACGTGCTCTATCCAGAAAAGGAATAAACTTAAGGAATGTAACCAGTGACAATCTCAACTTTCAAGTTTGTAAAAACTATTAACTATTGGCCAATATTAATCCCAACTACCAATGTAACCAGTGACAATCCCAGCTTTCAAGTTCGTTACCAACAACAAACCCGAACTAACAAATTGTTAACTCCGTTAAATTCTGATGACGTGACATATGATCTGGCAATTACAAAACAATTATGACTTGGATTTAAAATAAAAATATAATAATATTAAAATAGAGTGGGACCCACCACTTCAATTTCTCCAAAAATAGCTTCCCAAACTTTATCTTTTCAAAGCTTCAACCTTTCCCGGTACACTTTCTGCTACCTTAGAACCATCACCGTCGGCCACCTTAGAACCACCGCCAACCACCAACGTCTGTGGTGTTCCAATGCAATAGAGAAAGAAAGAAGATGAAGTGGTGGGTGGTGGGTCCCACTCTATTTTAGTATTATTATATCTTTATTTTTAATCCAAATAATTGTTATGCAATTGTCACATCATATGCCACATTATCAGAATTTAACGGAGTTAACAATTTGTTAGTTTGGGTTTGTTGTTGGTAACAAACTTGAAAGTTGGAATTGCCACTGGTTACATTGTTAGTTAGAATTAATATTGATCAATAGTTAATAGTTTGGATTATTGATATCCAATTTTCCAAAACTTAAAATCACAAAAATTAGAGACAAATCTTTAGTGACGAGATTAAGCTTTACTCCAGCTGCGTAGCCAAACCACTTTTACCACATGATTCAGTTTGTCAAGATTTTTCCCTCCACTTCTTATATACATCTTAACTCCATTTGTAGCCCAATTTATATTCTTTTTACGTCAAGCCCTTTTATCCCGTTTTCCTATCGCTTATCGAGTTTGTTCAAGCAAGAATCAGCAAACTCTCAGATCATCTTGTTTATTAAAAGAACTCTAATTTAAACACGAGCACTTTAACTCGTTTACTCGATAGTGATATGTGATTAATAAATTGTAGGAATATTGGACAATTTGATACGGGCTATGCATCCAATAACAAAAAGACAGGCCATGGGGCCGAGTGACCGAAAGCAATATGCCTGTGGTACTCGCAATAACCATTTATAGAAGCAATTTTTAATTGATGGTTGAAAGGGTGTTCACGGTTTTATAACCACGGGTCAGATCCATTTTTGATGATTGGAGACCAAACTCATTTTGTGTACCTTTCAACTCTCAATGTTTACCACTACAATATAAAATCATTAAAAATATAAAGGGTATGTTTGGTAAGACTAGCTAGTGGCTGGTAGCTGTAGCTGGAAGCTGTAGCTGGAAGCTGTAGCTTTTAGATCTATTTAGGTGTTTCGCGGAGTAGCCGGAGCTTTTAATAAAATGTATAAAATGATCAAAATTGGCATAACTAAAAAACAATAATATTAAATATACTTATTTTGGAAGGTTATTTAAGTAATTAAAATACTAAAAGCTTGTAGCTCTTTCTAAACGTTACTAGTTGGAGCTTTAAGCTTTTTCTCATGACCTAAAAGCTTCAAGCTCCTTCAATCAAACAAAACTTTTAATTAAATATGAGATTTTTTTTAAAAGCTTGAAGCTCCTAAAAGCTTTTTGCCAAACATACCCAAAATCTTTTAAGAATAGCAAGTAAACGACTTTTCAATTGATTTTATTTATAAAAATTATTTATATTGTAAAATATTACGTCAAAACCCTCAAGATGCATTTATAAAAAGTTTTATAGCATTCTCCTAAACCGTATTTTTTCTAGAATGATATTTTATTTAATTTGAACAAATAATATTAAACCGATACTCTTAAGAGTTAAGACATAGAAAATAGACGTGAAGTCGGTGCTCTAGGAGACTAGGACCTATCAATCAAACTTATACTGTTGAATTATTTCCTTAATGGTAAGGCTGAGGGGTGTGGGGGGCGCGAGAGGGGGCGTGAGTGGGGGCGCCAGCCAATAATATTGTGACGTGTGGCAGAGAGAGAAACTTGATAAGATGGGTGTTGGTAGTGGTGATAGCGCCCCGGGCCATGGTGTGGAGGGGCGCGAGAGGGGGCGCGAGCGGTTTATTTTTTTATTTTTTTATAAATGTATTAAAAAAACGTATTATTAAAAAAACAAGAAATTATTTAAAAAAACACACATTAATTAAAAAAACACATTAATATATAAAAAAAAATTAAAGTACTAAAGAAAAACATTATTCTTATTATTTGGCTTCGTCTTCTTCGATCAACCTCTTCCGGATACGTTCCTTTTGTTTTTCCATCAGCATTTGGTCGACCGGATTTAGGTGGCTGAAGTCTCTTGCAAGGAAGTCCAAATCTCTCATTCTTTTTTTTTCCTTTTTGTCAATAGAGACCACCTCCATGGTTTTGTTGAATTTATTGAGGGATTCAACAAGATCGTTGATGTTTACGGCTTCCCCCTCAGCCGGTTTTTTCCCCCTGGCGTCCCTTCCCAATGGCCGCCTCCTCGGCGGTGAAGACGTTTCCTCCCCCGCAACGTTTAGGTCGAATCCAACCCGGCAATCCGACCCGGCGGAAGTGCTGTACGCTCCAGACGAACTAGTTTTAGTCCGTTTCGGCCCTACTTCCGCATCAAGGTCCGGCGCCACTAGCTCAACCCACTTGGAACACCTTCTCAACCTCTCCCACACCTTTACATCGTCCCACGTCTTCACCGTCCCATACCTCCGCAGGCACTCCTGCCTCCACTCTTCGACAGTGAAATTATAGACCGCCAAATCGTCACTGCCACTTGGTCTCATACGACCGGCGTTCCTGTTGAACAGATTAGTAAACAAGCCGACAAATTTTCTGATTTCGGTCCACCGACCCGAAATCATATCGGCGTTCCGCTCTGTACTCCCAACGAGCGAATAGAACGTCTCCCTAACCTTTGTCCAAAAGACCTTGCTCTTTTGGTAGTCCGCTGCAAAATGCATAATAAATTTGTATGTCATTTAACTTTTTTATTTAACTTTTTTATTAAAAATCATTTTTAAAAACGTTAAAACAATTACCGCAACGCCGATCCTCAGAAGTGGCTATCCAAGCCCGACACAGGGCTTCCTTCTCATCCGATGACCACGGAGTGATTTTCCGTTTCGCCCTTCCGGTCGAAGCCGAACCCGACCCGTCCGTTGCAACTTGTTTTTTCCGGTGGACGCGTCTTCTTTGTCCCGCAGCTTCACCTTCTGGTTCTGGTTCTTGTGTCTCCGGAACTACAAAGTTAGGAGACGGTTGTATGTTGGATGGTTGAAAGCCGGATGGTTGTTGCGACCCCGAATAAAACATCGGTTGGTCTGGTGCCGACCGTAAATCGTCGTAACTGTAATCTGATTCTAGGTTTGGGTACCAATTTCCAGCCATGTTTTTAAAAAAAGGTTTGGAATATGGGGTGATTTCGGGTTTTGGGTGTGGTATGTGATATTGGTTTTGGGTGTGGTATGTGAGAATGGTTTTGGGTGTGGATATATGTGATATATATTGTGATATATATAGAGGAAAAAAATTTTTTTTTTTTATTCACATTTAAGCCTCCAACGGCTCTTTCACCATTCCCCAAGCACCCTCACGCGCAACAGCTCCCGCGAGCCCCCTGGCGCCTGCATCGTTTTCCGCTCTCGCGCCCCTCTCGCGCCCCTATCGCGCCTCGGTGGTGTGGTGCTCGCGCCCCGGGGCGCGATCGTCTGGCCTCTTGCGCCCTTCCTAGCGCTCCACACCCCTCAGCCTAATATCATCCTCTTCGTTTCTTTAGATTCTTTAATCACGGTACATCAACGGTCACTAATCATCACTGTGTTTCAAGTGTTATTCACCGTTCAAGAAACACTAAGTTGTACTTTTTATAATAAAAATATCGATTTGAGACCTATATTCAAAAAACTTCTTTGAACATTATTCTATTCGGAAAAACTTTGCCAAGTTTTGTCCTTTCCCGTATATTCATAAAGATGTATTCTTAAACAGTCTAGAACACCGAAATGATATATGTTTCTAATTTCTAAACTAAACACATATATACGACGAACAAATTAAGTGAAGATAGCACACATAAGTTGATTGTGGTTAGTGCTAGAGGTGACGGCATTGGATAAAAAGTTGAGAAGATAGATATGAAAGGAAAAAAAGGGGGCTTTTTAATATTTAAATCAATAATTTACAAACAAACAAAAAGGTTATTTGGTTATGGACTTAAGTCACTGACAGGTATTGGTTTTAAGAATATATCTTTTGCTATAACAAATACTAAAAAGGGATGGTATAGACGGCCTCGGGGGCTCAAAGGGATATGCAAAATAAACAAAGCATTAACTAATCACATGAGGGGATCTCATGCAATCAACCTCCGGTATGAGAATAAATAAGAAATTCTTAGATGGATTATGATCAGAGTAGAAGAGAGTATAGAATGAAAAAGATGAGTTGAGATTGTATTTACCAGGGATGCAAGGACATCATGTTATAGTGGGATTGCAGGACTGAGTCGGCCTTTTATGGGCATCTGAAGAGGTAGGTCCCAGCAGAGGTGGTTAGGACCCGCAAGACTTCCTTAAAAGGAGACGTCTGCGCAGTTGAACACGCAAGACTCCTTAAACGGACATCCGCGCAGTTGAACCCGCAGACTTCACCATAGGGACGTCTGCGCCGCGACCTACCAAACCCGCAGGACCCACCACGCTCAGAGTTGTGACGACCTCACATGCGGTACGCAAGCTGGTCTCGCAGGAAATGCCTCCCTATGGTTTCCAAGTATCCGCCTGTTCCCGCAGGTGCGGATACCCGCCATTAGGGACTGGCCACCCGCGCAGCATGGCTACACGCATAAGGCTTAGACTCGTAATAATTCAGTAGTCACCTGAAGAAGGAATGAGCAAAGCCGGGAACATTCCCGCATAAAGGCGGGAGGGGGAAAACTCCCGCATAAATGAGCCAGTCCGTATAATAATGGAGGATCTTTTGTGTGATACCTGACGAGGTATGGACAAAAGATCTGACCAACGATACGACAGCTCACTGACAGCAGCATGGCAGACAACACGCCACAGCACTGTGACCAATAGCCGCCGCCTGCTCACCAACTCCTGCCATACCACGTGCCTAGCCTGTAGTTGGTGGAAAAGGAAAAGTGAACAGCACGCCTGGTCACTGTCAGCCGCTACCTATCCACCAATTACCAGCAGAGCACGTGCGTAGGCCACAGTTGGCAGAGTAGTAGGCCGGCTAAACCTCCTTGGAAACCCACATTCGGCTATAAAAGACATCAAATGGTAATATCATTTCATCATCTAATATCTTGTATAATTTACCTGATAACTGCTCTAGTATTAATAATATACTTTTATATTCAAAGAGTAATATAGACTGATTCTCACGCCGGAGGGTGGTCACAAGGAGGAACCCCCCCCCCCCCTTTCTTAGTGACGAGCTCACGGTGTCTGTTTTGCAGGTTATCGGAAGAACCATCTTGCCGGAATTAACCCCTCGTGGGAAACGTCTATCTAACCCTCAGGTTACTCGTAATCTGTCAGGGTTCGACTGGTGTTTCTTCATTGGCGCCATCCGTGCATAAAGCTAGAACTTTATTTTTCTCCAGTTTTTTCAAAATTTCTGGAAAGATGGTTAAGGATACTCCGGTCCCAAAACCGAGTAACCAAGAGACTCCGGTAATTATGACCCCAGCTATAAGGGGGAATACCGAGTACACAAACTTTACGAACACTACCCCAGCTACCCAAGCCGGGGCAAGTGAAGTAAATAATCAGACACTGGGATTCACCGATACCCAGTTAGAAAATCAACAGACGAGGCTCCCCTGCCAAACACTCGATGAGATTAAAGCGTGGGCCGAAGCACGTCAAAAAGAGTTCCAAGCTGAGTTGGATGAACGTTTACGTTCACTCCAACAAGTGGAAGAATTCGAATACGACGATGATTCGGAGGAATCCGAGGAAGACGCGAACCCTCGTCATAGGGCGAAAGGGAAGCGTAAAGAAACGGATTCCCAACCGAGAAGGCGTTTTGGAGAAGCATTTAGTCCAATAAACGTGGGCAACAGCCCACGGGACTTCTCCAAAACATTCACGCCAACTGCGGCAAGGGCGGGAACGTCCAAATTCGCAAGGGACATTGCGGAAGCAATCGCCCCAAGAAGTGCCAAACAAATGTCCAACATAGGCACGTACGATGGTATTTCTGACCCTGACGATCACTTGAACAGATTCATCGCGGGGGGCGACCGTCAGTAACTGGACGGAACCCACGTGGTGTTATATGTTCCAAATGACGCTGGTCGGGGCAGCTAGAGCGTGGTTCGACCGTCTGCCGGTCCACCACATCTACGATTGGGCAGACTTCCAACAGAAGTTCAGCCAACACTTTAGTCAGCAAAGAAAGTACACTGAGGAGCAGTGGACAATCCTCAAGTGCGTCCGAGAGGAGGAAGAATCTTTGCCTGACTTCATCACTCGCTTCAACTCGAAGAAGCTAAGCCTGGGCAACGTTAGCGAAGATCTCGTTCGCGCCGCTTTCATCCAGGGCGCAAACGACCCGGAACTCATCCGCACCCTGATGGGCAAAGATGGCATGCCATCCACATGGGATGTCATCATGACCGCAGCTAAAAGCTTTGCGGAAACCGAGAGGCAACTGGGTAGAGATCTTCCACAGAGCACGAACCTCTACACCCAGAAGACGAGGGAAAACAACGTCCTTACCGCCCGATTAAACAAAAAGCGGAAGCTGGGCATTTGGCAGTCAAGGGTAAACTTTGACACCCCGTCCGGTTTCCAACATCGGTTGGGCGGAAGAGATAACGTGAAACCGGAGAAGAACTCCAGGTGGACGCCACTCACAAAGAGTGTGTCCGAGATATTCGCCACGGAGGAGCTCCCGTGGCCAAAGGCTCCGTTTATCTGGCATCGCCACAACGCTGATCGGAGAAAGTATTGTGATTTTCACAAAACCAAAGGCCACAACACTGAAGAATGCTTAGACGTAAAGGACTTGGTCGAAGCATTTGTCAAGGATGGGACACTCGCGCACCTTGTGGCGAAGTGAGCGTCGAGCAGGCTGATGCGTGAACCCCAGCTGGGGAAACGCACGAATAAAAATCGCAGCTTCAACGGAGACTACATACTGCGTAAACAACGAGATCCGAACAAGATACATGTCGGCTCGATGGTGCTCCCATCCAAGCCACGCCTAATGGGAGCTCAATTACACAGTTTGTATGTAGATCAATTCCAAATTTGTAAAGAAAAGGCCTAGAGCCACTTATAATGGAAACGATTCTCCTTCAAATTGAAGCTGATGATTTTACATTTATATTTTATGAACTTTGCACATGGAGATGCCGGTATCCGCCGCATCAAGTGAAGAATCGTTGCGCAGGGAAGGCGGCAAAACCCGCACAAACCCAAAAGCATCAAACCTTCACGCAGGTCAGTTAAAGGGGAAAGGTTCAGCCATCCCACTATGTGAAAGTGCCGGTATATCCGCATGAATCCAGAGGCTCAAAGTGCTCCCCTTCTTTCCTTGATCGTAGGATAGACACACCATTTTGGGTGAGTGAGTGCCTGGACAATATATCCCTCATCCAACCACGTGCTACAGTGGACCTCGGCCATTGTGTTCGGCGCATAAACTTTTGAGAGTTGCTGTACACGTCCGATCAAAATAAACGCTCTTGAGCTTTAATCCTTTAAGCATGAGAGCAATCAAAATTGAGTTGATGAGCTTAACTACTTAGTCTTTTTACGTAAACCCATATACGTCATCAATATCAAAACCAATAATAATAATAATGAACTTGTATATGCTAAGAGCATTCTCATCCGATCCTCTCAAATTTTATGAAGGAAGTTTGTAAATTACAGGGTGAGGTTTTGAGTGTAAATTATAAGGTGATAACGTGGTTCTTGCAATTCTTGTTGTATTATAGTTTTGAAATTATATTTTTTCTAAACTGCGAGAACCTTGTAAATATTTATAGCTATTGGCATCTTAAAACTAGGCGAAAGTCATTTATCATAAAGCTTATTTATTATCAAAAGAGTTTTAGCTCAATGGACATTGATGGGAAGTGAAGATTTCGGTTGGAAACCGTAAGGTCTCAGGTCAATGGCGAAGGTTGCTTATGGCTCGGGTGGTCGCGGCCCCCCTGTTTGTTTACGCATTTGTGTAAATTTACTTGTTTCGTCCATAATTTTTTACACGTAGTGTAAATTTAGCCATTTTCGACCGAAAATTTGAGCGCAGCCCCCTTCGTTTGTGAAATTTTGTATACATTTTGACCCCCCCGTGTCTTAGTCCAAGATTCGCCACTGTCTCAGGTTCGAATCCGATCTCAACTGGGTTTTTCGTAGAGTATTTGGGCGGCAGGTTTTCTCCATAATAGGAGATGGTGTTCTTGAGCTACACGACGGAATCTGCGATCACAGATGTATAGGGTCACCTTTTACCATTGGGTTACTCTAAGTAGTCGGGCTTTATTCGTTAGACGTTAAAAAAACATAATAAAGCTATTTATTATTTTGTTACCACTTGCTTCGATTAACCACATGCTAGAAAAATTAATGAATAATTATTATTAATTAATCTTAATACTTAACACGAAATGCACTTTTTTACTTATACATACAATTTAAACCATATTAACTTGTAATGGTAATGCCCAGCATCTGATGGCCTCTTGATCCAGTAGCATATAGAGTGTATTCTCGTTAAATTGGTGTGCGTAGATTCGAGTTCACAAAACAAATAATAAATGGATTTTAGAAGTAGATATTAGACGGTTTTTGTTCGTGATATAAAAAAATATATACATTTTATAATATTATAATTATCAGCTTATAATCATGCCATATAGCCATATCAATCGTTTGATTATTTTATTTCTTTAAAATGATACGTGATCTTATCCTTCATTCATGCTTCACCTATCTCTGAAAAGGTTGTTATTTATTTAATTTTGATTGGATGTTTCTCACGCGTGTTGTGCATGGAGCTTGTCAACAGACCCGAGGTGTAAAAACGTGGACGATCATTAAATTAACACAAAAATTATCTAAGGTGTGGTGCGCAAAGAGCTTGGCAACGAACCTGAATATTAAAATGCGAAAATACAAACGCATCGTAACGATTATCAATTCGACACAAAAAAAAAAGTTATCTAAATACAAAAAATCTTGGTTGGTATCGGTTCAGTTCATTATAGTATCGATGTGACACTCACACGCTGTATGCTTACGATACAAAAAAGATACTCTATTTACGAACACAACTTCGTTTTAACGCGCGACATATATAAAAATAAACATGTCGTAAAAAGTATCATATCTTACTGTCATAAAAATAAGTCAATAGCTTAAATATATGAATAATAACAAAAATCTATGTGGAAAGAAAAACAAGTATTAAACTCTGAGGCTAAATTGCAAAGCAAACATAGCTTAGCAAAATAAAATTATAGGACTCAAATTAAAACATTTTAACTCTCATTAATATTCACAAATTTTTGAAAAAGAACATATGCATTTTATACTATTACTTCATTGGTATCAAAATTCTATTCTAATTTTTATAAACATAGTGACATGATACGTGACGGAAACCCAAATAAAATCCTCTGACTATAACACCTACATAGCATTTGGTACAGTGTTGCAAAAATATCGATGAGCATCGATTAATCCCCGATTAATCGATAGTCCTCGCTTCACTGATTAAGTTTGGACTAATTGACCAATTAATTAGTCAATGGTCAAATCCGTCTAAAATCAGAATTAATCGGCTTTTTCTGATGAGGTTATGGCCAAAATCGGCGGTTTCGGCGAGATTCCGGCCAAAATCAGCGGTTTTCGACGAGATTCCAGCAAAATCCAGCAATTTATATCGAGATTCCAGCCAATTTTCGAACAAAATGTATTTGTTTATGTATAAAACTGAAAATTACATATAAAAATGTGTGCGTATATATATACAACTGAAAATTATACATTAAAGTCCGATCTAATTAATCCCGATTAATTGTTGGTCCCAATCCCAACGCCCGACTAACGACTAACGATTTTTATAACACTGTATACATGCAAGTATACACCTAATAAAATGCAAGCTATAGGGACCAGTATGTCAGTATATACATGGGCTAGACCCCCATATAGGTCGTTAGCCCCTCTCGTCTTTTTTGAACATGTCCCACAGTTTCTCGCATATATGATATAACTCTGTTCTCTCTTATGTTTGGTAAAATAAGAAAAGAAGAAAGAAAAAGAAGGGAATTCAAAGTTTCAAACAAAAAGTAGCCCAAAGAAATGGGCCTAGAGTATTGGGCTGGACTGATCGCATATTTGGTAAACTAAAGGTCAAAATTGTTAACTAACAAAAAGATTTAGTACTAGTAGCCCATGTTTGTTCTATAGTTTGATATGAACTAATTCATTAGCCCAAATTTGTTTGTCCAATTTTGAAACTCACCTATGTGAGTGTGACAGTGATATTGTACAACCACCAATTACACCGGCTCAAATCATATATACTTATTTATATATTACAGGTCCATGTGCATCTATTTTAAATTATATATAGCAGGTTGATTTGAACTCGTTATAAATTTACTAATTTTAAAAGGATCCAAATAAATGATCTTGTTTACTGCCGTAATCCAATCAAAAAGAAAGAACGAAAAAGATATCTCTCAAATCCGCAATAAGTATTGTGATATGGGATGAAATTTCTGTACGATTAGGAAATAAATGAATTAGTAATCCCAAAAACGAAACGAAGCAGAAATTTGTGTACCCACTACCGCTGTGACTCGCATCACCTTCTAGTCGCCGTCATTCACCACACCCACCCCCACCCCCACCAACTCACCCTGATCACTAATGACACTAATTCAAATTACTATTTGTCTATTTGCTATTATATAATTATATTCAATCAATCATGCCCAGTAAAATCCCACCGACAGCAAAGCTATAAGTAGGGTCTGGGGAGGGTGGGATGTAGGCACACCGTACCTCCATCCAAAGGAATGAAGAGGTGGCTTCCAGAGAGACCCTCGGCTCTAAGTACATGTGTATGAAGCAAAATAAAGGAAATCAAAGTTTAACAGTTATATACAAACTACTACTAATTATAATAATATTAATAATATATGTAAGGGAAATACCATTATGGTATGCGACCTAAATAAATTAAGTCTAAGCCCTAAGGTATATTGATTATAGCAATTTATTAACAAAATTTGTAACACAAAACAATCTTTTTATAGTGTAGCAGAACCTTTTGAAGATATGAAAATGTTTCCGAATCTATAAAAATGTAAGCAGAAAGCACTCTTCTAAACAATAAGCTCTTGGACCAAATGTTGGAAATCAAACATGCCTCTACAACATTTCATCACCGTAACAACCTCTTGAAAAGCCGCAACACTGCAAGGAACTGCCAACCCGTTCTTTTGCTCATACCCAAACTCTTCACCTGCCTTTGCTAACAAAATCTTGAACAACGGGTGAGATAAGCAGCTCGTAGGGACCACAAACCGTTGCCTCGCATCGCCTACATAAACGGCCAAAAACCCTCTTGGGGTGGTGGGCATGCGGTCTTCAACATGGTATCTTAATAATCGTTCTTCTTTAACGTACAACTTATCACGATTGAAGTATATTCTCCTACGCGTAACTTTCTTGGCAAGTTTCTTAATAGAAGAAAACCGTGTTGGAAACATGTTTAGACTGATAAACACTTGATAATATTTTGATGTCATGGATTGAAATTCAATCTACTGACCATGATGGATTTTAAGGTATTTATAGGTTAATAAGGTTGACACTTGAGTCACTAAATATGTTTAACGATTGGTTGGGTACGATGTATTTGTCACTTAGATGGCATAGATTAGATATATTGTTTGGACTTCAACTTTTCTGGCTGTCAAATTGCATATATATATTTTAGTATATTTTGTTGTTAGTGTGAATCAACATTAAAATACCATTATTTAATTAATTAAATTATATTTTATTTTGTTATAATGGGTTAAAACACATGTAGTTGGACGCGACGAGATTGAATGTTAATGGGCTTGTTTTCTTTCGTTAAATTAATTGGTTGGTGAAAGAGTCGGTCCTCTATTTTATGCATCTTTTAAATGTTTAATTTATTAAAATTGAGTTTTTGGTGTTTTTTTTCTCTAAAAAAAACTTGTTTATACAAATATCAAATTTTTGTGACATTTTGACGGACAATTTTAATGGAGTTTCACATTTATTTTAACTTTTTTTTATTCGGATTACATTTTGTTATAAAACATCTTTAAATGTGTGAATAAATTTTGCATGCTTACATTGGGAAATAACATATGTTGAGGATATGATCATTGGACCCTTGGACTTTTTGCAAACAACTTTTTATGACTTTGACTTCTAATTATTCTTGTGTAACTTGTGACTTTGGTATGCTAATTAATCACTTTGTGTTACGACTCTGAAACAGTCTCTTAGGGTGTCTGAAAACACTATGGGATGCAAAGAAGCTAGCTCCGTCCCCCTTGTTAGTTGCTTTTACTTTTTTTCATCGATACTGGGTTGGTATTCAGTGTACCGCTTGTGTAGCCTATGCGAAGCAAGCGAGTACAGGATCGAAAAGAGTGTGTTGCATGGAAAAGTGAGATGTCCAAGATGTTACAACAAGGAGAAGAATCGACGAGGAATAGTAATTACATTTAACCTTAAGAGTAATATATTACGATCAATATAATTATAGATGCATTCGTGTAGCAAAATTAATTATTTTTTGTTAGTGAATAAAAAGTTAAGGATTAAAGTTTATTCTGATTTAGTTGAGAAGAAGACGATCATTAATCACCATGTATGTATACTATTAAAATGAATGATCATTATACAAGTTACAAGTGGTGATGATTGATTCATTGATCTTATGTGTGTTTGAGTCTTTAAGGATTAAACTTCTTATAAAGTTAATGGATTTATTTAGTAAGGTTATTAATTTAGGCCGTTGGCTCAAGTCAAGATCAAGATAATTATCATATGATCGATGTTGTTAATTTAATAATTAACAAAAGATGAAGTTCCTGATGAGTTTCAAAAAAAGATTTGAGTACACATCAATAATCAACTATCAAGAATCGAGGGGCTATAATTCTTATTCCTTCCCCTATATTTAAATTCAAAATCACATTAAAAAAACGCTACAATTTTTCTCTTATTTTTAATTAAATAATATATTTTTATCATTTTCTTTTATCCCTTTTTTACACAAAATCATTTAGAAGGTAAACAATAACTTTTCAAATATACAAAAAAAATTATTATATTTTTTTCTCCTTCAATTACAACATCTTAACTTACTTTCTAAATTATAAAAACACTACTTACATAATATACATAATGTGATGGGTAGAATTAATATATGAATGATGACATGGGAGTGAGTCGTAAACTAGACTTAATATATGGGCTTGTCATCTATTGGGCCCCTTTGTCCCGATCCAACTCATACAGCTCCTTTTATTGAAAGGGTGCCAACTTAATGAAAAAAACGGGGTTAGGAATCAAACCCGTTTTAAACCGGATCTGAAACATGTTTGGTTGAACCTGAACCTAATCGTAGGATTGAGGTCGATTTGTAACAATATACTTTTAAATTGGTCAAACTCGAACTTAACCAGCTAAAACCCAATTGCAAGCCGGTCAAACTCGTTCTTTCCCCTTTAAAAATGGTTCCAAGTTCCAACTAGAGGTGGGCAAATCGAGATCGAGATTTTTCAGGAGCCGGAACCATGATCGCGTTTTGACCGGGTTTGATGGGATTTATATCGGGTTTTGGCCTGGTCGGGTATGGGTTTCGATTGGTAGACGTGGAACTAGTTCTCGCGGCTCTGGTTTGGTTATGGGGAGAAAATGAAATCTGATTCATACCCTCAGGTTGGTTCTGGAACCGGGTGTTTTATGGCCACCTCTAGTTCCAATATTAACCGGTTTAGTATAAATGAAACGCACCTATATTGTCTTTGACTCAACCCGAACGTGTTTGGACCTAGAAGTCTAGAACCCGATCTGTGCACCTATACTATACATATTGTTATCATGTTATGCTGTGATTCAGATATGAAGGCCCAACTCGATTTTCACTGTTGGGCCCAACCAGAATTACAAGAACCCAAAACAAATAAACGAGCATCGAAAACCGTATGATAATAAAATTAGGGTTTTGGCCGCTTTATCGATTTCAAGCTCAAGCAATCATCATCGTTCTTTCTAGGGTTTCATCATGAGCAGATCCGGTCAACCTCCAGATCTTAAAAAGTAAGCTCCACTCCAACACTTCGTCTCTTTGATTTTAGCTTAATATTTCTTATTAACTAATTTTTTTAAATCTCGGTTACAGGTATATGGACAAGCAATTACAGAGTAAGTTTCCGATTTATATTAGGCTATTGGTTGTACTTGTGCATCATTGAATCTATTGGATGTATACATACATATATATATATATTATAAGCACTAACTAATATTAGGACCATGATTATCATAGTTGGGGTTGCTATTTGTCAGAACCAGTGATTTGGTTTGATAATTGAAGATGTGAAGTATGATTTGTTTCGAGGATTAGTTGATAGTAGGAGACAATGATATTTGCTGATAAGAACTTAGTGGTTACTCTTGGTAGATGTGTGTTGTGTTGTGGTTGATTTTATGTTTCATATCTTTTATGGTAATGCTGAAATTATTTCATTACACAAATGCAATGTTTTTGTCACCAATTTTGGAAAGTTAAAGAACAATGGCTTAAGTGTTATTGATGCTAAGAGACCTTTTAGCTTTTAAAATTTTCATCGTCTAATCAAGTCTTAGTTATTTAGCTGATTTCCAAGTGGTTTAATTTTGATATTAATGTATCTGTATATGTTATTACTTATTTGTTATTTGTTAGAGCTTAGTTTTAATATTTGTATACATATATCGTAGCAATAATATGTTGGTAATTTGATATAGCGTATTCTGTTACCATAACATAAAGAATCAACCATTTAAATGTGAATTTGACAAAACAGTTTACATACTCTGCGCTGTATCATTTTTTACTAATTATTATAATAGGTAAATATCTTTGCTAATTATCCTAATGTTGTATTTTAGTCAAGCTGAATGCGAACCGAACAGTGGTGGGGACTCTTCGTGGATTTGACCAGTTCATGAATCTTGTCATTGACAACACAGTGGAAGTCAACGGTGAAGAGAAAAATGAAATTGGCATGGTGGTAAGTCCCTTGACGCACTTATCTTTTAACCATAGTTTAACTCGTTTATCTGAATTGGCCCGTTTATAACTAAAATAAAGTGAGATTAAAACCGTTTTGATTGGTTGTGCAGGTTATAAGAGGTAACAGTGTGGTGACTGTTGAAGCTCTAGAGCCAGTCAGTAGAGCTCAGTAATTGATGTTATGTTTATTTTGTAACGGTTTATTGTTTTGCCAAAAAAATTGATCTAGCAGTAACTGATATGATGGGGAGTATGATCTGTTTTATGCTATACTAGATTTGGCTCTTCGGTACAAACTAGTGACTTGAAAGAAGTTGAATTATGGTTGAATGTTGTTATTATGGTTATTTTAGTCTCAAGTTGATAACAGTGGAACTGCAAGAGGCTGGTGAACAGTCTTACTGGTTCACTGCTCGAGTTGAATGAGGTCATTATCAATTTTTGAACTTCAAAATATGTATTACTGAGTTGAAAATATGTATAACTAATTATATATTTATATTTATTTATATTTTCAAAATGTATTATTTTATTTGATAGACTTGTGCCACTATAGTTGGGTTTTTTGAACTATTGTCACTTTGACATTCTATAATTTCGACCTTCAAACTTAAAATATATTCATTTTTGTCACAAAACTTATATGAACTAAGTTTAAAATTTGTCTTTTATACTTCAAAAAAACGTTAAAACTTTTATCGCAAGCAACCAAACTTGCAGTTTTGCCTTTTTTACTTAGGCTATAAACTTAAAAAAAACCTTACTCTGAAGTTATTTGTTGTACTCTTGCCGGCTTTCGCCACAAAATACCTATTTTAAAGGTACTGCAACGAACCGAACGAATACGGACTGAGTTTTTTTGCATCCTTGTCATAACGTGGCTGCTTAAAGCACCTACAAAATGTTTTCTTGTGGCATTAGGGTTCCTTTGTGAATCAAGTTTGTGCCTCCGCAACGCGTAGGGTTCCATTTGTTTGAAACAAATGGGAATTTTGTTGAGTAGTTTTGAGCCATAAATGTGGAGATTGGTTGATACAGTAATTGGTTTTAGACAAAAAGCAATTTGAAGGAACCCTTTTACCATGTCTTTTTGTTTTATCAACGGCTATTATCATTGGTGTTAAAAGGTTTGAGAATTGAATGATAAATGTCCCAACGGCTCTGGTTATGGTACAAAAAGCTTGGTGCTTGTAGGCCTTTTTTTTTTCAACTCGTATTTTTTAAGTTTTAATTTGAGCTAGATATTATCCTTAACCTCTAAGCTTTTGAATTGCAGCATCGTTTTGATAATTGTTTAATGTTTAACTAGTGCATTACATGATCTCATTTACTTAAATCATTTTTTGTCAATTTATGGTTGACTTTACTTCGGTTACAGTTTACGTTAATACTAGTAGTGACGAAGCTTGGACTAAGACACCGGGGGGGCCGGACTCAAAATGTATACAAAAATTCACAAACGATTGGGGGGGGGGGGGGGGAGGGGCGGGGCCTCCCCTAGCCCTAAGGAAGCTTCGTCACCTAATATTCTTTCTTGTTTCCTTTTGTTTTGAGAACTTGAGAGGATTGAAATCGTTCAACTTGTAGCTCCTTCGTCTTTACGTTGACCATTGATATAAGCATGATCGGTATTGATATTTGTATGGATGGAGCAAAAGAATCATAAAAGGTTTTATACCTGACCCCCGCCCTCCTCCCAACATTTTGATCAGGGCAACACTAGCCAACCGAAAACCGTAGTTAAAAGCCTTTGAGCTTCTATTTAGAACTCCATAAGACTTGTTATTTTCTAAGTTTGGAGTTTGAACTATAACAGTGTACTCTTCTTACATGAACTAAAATTTTCCATGCATGTGCGCAAAGAAGCTTAAACATCAAAATATTAACGAGTTTTCAAATGTGTATAAATACATACCACTCTAGTCGTAAACTCGACATTTTTTGAAAGTGAAAAAAAAAAAAAATCTTCCATAACCATCTATTGTCATGAAAAGAATTCATCTCATGTTTCTATAATGATACTTTATTTTATTATATTTATGAATTATAAACAAACACACCAGAGGAGACAGATTATGAATATAATAGTAATAACTAAGACATTTAGGCCATCTTTTTTGTAATTAACAATGCCTCATGCATGCTTTGCCACTAAACCAACCCATTAGTGTGTTTAGGTAATGATACAACTTGGCCCCAAATCTTGCCTTAAATAATGATCATAAGCAACACTTTTACCAACATGCTAGAGACATAACAAGTAGCTTTTTGGGGTGGGAAAATGGGTTATAATTAAGTTAAAATAATTAGCTACTCTTACTAGGGTTAGATCACAAGAAGCCAAGAAATCTTGTTCACCAATTTGTACCAGATAAAGTGAAAAACAAGTAATCAAATTTGAGAAATAGTCCCTAGCTAAATGTTACTAGCAGTAGTAGATGATACATTGCGTAAATTGTTGCAATCCAATATTCTTATTTTTTTCTAACCGTCACTCTTTAAGAATGTTTCATTAATCGGAGTCACTCGAGTATCAGACATGTATATAACATGTAATCATTTATAAGATACTACAATTTTTATGTTAAGTTATTATTATTATTACTTCAATTTCATATAGGCTTTACAAATTTTAGGAGTAAGCATAATTACAAAAAAATAATAATAAAAAAAAAATAAATTGATGTGGTAAAAGGAGGCTTATTGTCATCGCTCAAGAAACACTAGCCGACATGGACCCCGAGGAATCTCGCCTTTGGATGTTCGAAGAGTAATACGAATAAAAAATCCGACCATTTAATAAAAATAAAAATAAAGGACTATTAAATACATAGAATATTAAATAGTTTTTATAAAAACTTTATTTTATAAAAATATTCAAAGTCTTAAGTTTATTTTAGAAACGTTTGGTTTCTCAAAAATGATCAAACTCTATGCATGTAAACATTTCGATTTTATAAAACTTCAATTAGAAGAAACCTTTTATACATATTTTAGTTTATAAAATTGGTAAGACTTTGTCAAGTGATCTAGTCTATCGTATATCATTTGTCTTATATTGATTTTGCATTTTTTCGCATGATATTCATTTCTACTAACTAGGTTTTCAAATTTAGTGAATAGCTTGAAAGAGTGAAGTTCGACAACAATCGATGTACACTCATACGACAAATCATTGAAACAGATGTAATCGTTAATTCGTTATATAACCAATCATTGCATCGGCAATTATATGCTTTGTTTTGTATGATAGTTTTTAGAATCCTTTGTCTTTATGCATATACTCTCTTCGAGATGGTAGATTATGAACATACTTTCTTTCCAAGTAATATTTCATCTCATGTTCTAATTTTAGTCATATTAAAAACATGCATTTTAGTCATATACTATGAATGACGTGCTGTTTTATCGCTCTCACATGCTAGGAACGTGATGAAAACATTTGTATAATGAATTTTGTGGAAATGCGAAGAAGATGAATATTTAACAGGTAAGGCAACCTATAGTCTTAATTGTCTCGGTGTTGCAAATGCGACCATGTGTTAGGGGTGAATTGCACTTGAGGAGTGTATCGTCCCTTTACAGATGGTTATTATACTTTGCGAAAACTCTTTTTATCAACCTCCTTTAATTTAAGCATTAACAGCGAGTCCTGCCTATTGAGAGGATGAGGTCATCGGTAATCTTCAAGATCAATTGGTCGTAGGGTTTGGTCTTGCTCTTTTTAAATTAAACCTCAACAATACCCAACTTTTTGATACCCTTAAATCGGTTAACTAAAAGATTCCATCACAAACTTATTTGTTTATTTTTTTCCAAAATTATGTGTAATAGATGTTAAAGTATAATTCAACCCTCTTATGATATGTAAGTGATAAAATGTTTTGTATTGGTGTGATGCATTGATTTCTTAAAATAACACTCCAATAATACATTTTTAGCCAACACCCATTCTAACTTACTCCGCTCCATTTAACAAAGAAAGACGTCAGGACTTTAGACCCTAATGAAAAAAACTTTGAATCATATAAAATATTTTAAACACTCTACTTGAAGTAAATAGTTTATAGAAATATGCTTAATAAGTATGTAACAACAATTTAAGACTATGTACCGACTAACCAAACATACCAAACAACTTGTACCCACACAACCATACCATTAAAACATGTGGGAGGCCCTAGATGGAAGAAGCACAATTAAATTGTCGGTGTTATACCTAAGATAACGTATTTTTACCCATCTTTGTCACATGTACGTTTCGGTAAAGTAAGTGTACCAAGTCATGTACAAACTGTATGCTATAAATGGCCAAATTACTCCTCGCCTAACTTGATGTACCGCCATTGATCAACTGATGTCATACCATATATTGTACTATTGTGAGCCACCTATACAATCTCCAAATTTAGATATCCTTGCACATTTTTGTCATCACACCCAATACAAACATTACATACACTAATTATCAAGAAACACCCTATGCATTCACAACATTAGATTAATATTGATGCAACAACTTGTGCATACTAAAGAAATACATCCATAAACGAATATCCCATCGAATGATCATTATTAGATTAACATCTGTGCAACAAATTGTGCATACCAAAGAAGTAAATCCATAAACGAATATCCTATCAAATGATTCACTGAACGTTCGATTCATATGCTTTTACAAAACAATAGTTGTTTCTTTATAAAATTTGTATAAGAACAATATAAATGACCTAAAGTCCCTAAACCTATAGTTTGGCAATCGACCGTTTACTCTGCTTTTTCCTTATATTCCAATGTTTAACAAAAGTAACAATCTTATTTGGATCTTTCCATCCAAACTAATTTTCCAGAGTTGTAAAACACAAACACAGATTAAGGTACAAGCTTCAATGAACAATGTACAACCTAATACAAAATAATAATAATCCTATAAAGCTACCAAATCTCTCTCTAGTGAAGAATTAATCACCTAAACTTAGGAGATAACAAAAGGAAGAGAAAACAAAAATAAAAATAAATTGATTATTATTATTATTTAATGTTTTGATGCTCACTTGTCACCATCCAAAATTCTTGCTTCAATCCAACTCCTCATTCTTCTTCCCCAAATTCACCAAACCCCATTCAAGATTCAAGATTTTCAATCTTCCCTTAGAACCCAAGTCAAGAAATTGCATAAAAATCCAATCTTTTTAATAAAATAAAATGACAGAAATACTTCAGATACCTTCTTCTCAAAGCTCTTTGATATCATCAGTGGATCATGACAATGATGGTCTACTCCAACAAACAAATCATTATTTTTCTCCTCCTCCAACATCTTCCCTTATTAACAACAACAACCCTTGTGCCAGTTTGTATTCAGTAGCTGTATCTGTATGCAATACAGGAGAGAGGAGAAAGAGGGAGGAAGAAGAAGAGGAGAGAGAAGCTTCATTATTGGCTTTTGTGGTGACTGTTTTTAGAAAATCTTTTGTGGGTTCTTGCAACAGTGTCAAGTTTCAAGATTTTGTTAGTGAAAACAGTAGTGCAGCAAAAAAGTCTTCTAAAATGGAGATTGGAGTGCCTACAAATGTGAGGCATGTGGCTCATGTCACATTTGATAGGTTTAATGGGTTTCTTGGGTTGCCTGTGGAGTTTGAACCTGAGGTTCCAAGAAGACCTCCAAGTGCCAGGTTTGTGGTTCTTGAATCTTGATTCTTGATTTCTTGGATTTTGGGAAGTTTTGTGCTTTATTGACTTGTACTGTACTACCCTTTAGCTCAAGTTTCTGTCTTGTGTATTGGGAAGTTGGGTGGTTTTTGGTTAGCATAAAGATGCATATTGACTTTTTTAGGTCAAATGGTTGGCCTTTTTGACATTGAAAGTGAATCTTGCTCATTTGAATTAAAAAAAAATGATAACCAGGTGAGTTTTTGATGAATGTATTTTGAAACAAAATCCTAGTCAATTTGATATTTCATGTTGTACATCTTGACTTTTGTTAAAATCTTAATTCTTGCACAATGAATATGTGTTCTGTATGCTTGCTAGCCATGCAAGTAATTGGAAATTTGGACCTTCTTTTGGTGGAATATATATGTAAATTGACTTTTTTTAGGTCAACTACTTACCAATTTAAGAAATTGAAGTTAAATGTTAACCTTTTTAATCTTGAAAAGATGTGATATACATATCAAATTTAATAAGGAAACTAAAATCTATGTTAAATAACAAATGGGATATTGAATTTTCATATGCAAAAAGTAAATTATCAATATTTTTCTTGCAGTACAAGTGTTTTTGGTGTTTCAACCGAATCAATGCAGCTCTCGTTCGACTCTAGAGGAAACAGTGTGCCCACAATTCTTTTAATGATGCAGAGACGCTTGTATGCTCAAGGTGGCCTTCAGGTTTGTAATGCGCAACAAGTTCTCGATGCACGATTGTACAACTCCGCATTGAACCTTGTGACATCCAAGATTGTAACTTTTTAAAATTCCCATAAGTTTATATAGCGTTTTGAACTAAAAACAAGTGTTTTATGCGTTTATAATGCAGGCAGAAGGAATCTTTAGAGTCAATGGTGATAATGGACAAGAAGAGCAAATAAGGGAACAACTAAATAGAGGAGAAGTGCCCGAAAACATTGATGTTCACAGCTTGGCGGGTCTAATTAAGGTACAAATTTTTGCTAATCGGGCTATGGGTCATTGGTTAAAACGGGCGGGTTGGTTTTGTTATATGCATAATTAATGTGTAATTACAAATAAACGGACGGAAAAGTAAATGTGAACGGCAATGTGCTGGGCCTACAAAGTTACAAAAACTAGACTAAATTGTAATGCACCTAAAAAATTTATTAACAAATGTACATAAATGTACAAAGATAAACGAATTTAAATTTACGGACATAAACAAAGGTTCGAGAACATAAATGAATGACATAAGTGAACGAACTAGACATCTGTTCATGTTCGTTCGTTTATTGAAAAACGAGCATAAACAAACACAAATGAACTTCCCGCCAAATGCTTCATTAACGGTTCAATGAAAGTTCGGTTTGTTTTCACTTTACTGGCCTATTATTACAGTAATACGTTGAATCTTTAAACTAAACATCAAAATGATTAGAATTTCCACCTGTTTGACCTGTTTGACTTGTTCCCATCACGCTAGGTCTTTTATGTGGTCCATTTTAATATAATTAAGAAATTGTTGCCTATAATCAACATATGTCGAAAAATAGACACGTGTTAGGGTTGTGTGGGGTCCGCCTCTATATGTCTAATGTTATGTTGTTTTCTACTGCTTATCTTTTTAGCATGCTTGTCTACCCATTATTAATCACTGCCAAAATTTAATTTTGTTTTCAGTGGTTATTAATTTAAGACAAGTTGCATTCGATTAATTGCATTAGCATCTTGAAGTGTTGATGTGTGTACAGCTGTTTTTTAAATGAAACAACTATACCATGTGTGATAATGTTCTCTGTCTTCACTTCCTTTAGAAATTTTTGTAATTTAATTAAGTGAAATCAGATAGTCTTTGGTTTTAGCCATAATGGTTGAAAACCAATCGGGTTGATTGGCCCATAGACATTGTCTTTTTTTTTTCTTCTATGTTTCATAAATTATTAATATTATATAAAAGATTATGAAAACTATTATCAGAATATGTATTCAAACTTATGAATAAACTAATTCATGAAAAGTTAACTTAAAGAATATCGCTCGAAGTGAATCTAATATGCGTAAAACCTCTTAAATATTTTATCCAAAGTAAATATTATCAAAATAGTAAATATTTCGTAATCATGAAATCATGGCGTATTGAAATAGCAAACAAAAAAGTATGTTTTGGATAACGGACTCGACCATACAAAAAATACACATTTTGACATGAACCTGTTAAACCCTTTGGAATTATCCCTTCAAAAGGGAATTTGTTTAGCTTTTTTATTAATTGTTTTGTTCATGTGTAGGCTTGGTTTAGAGAACTACCAAACGGTGTATTGGACTCGATTGAGCCCGAACAAGTGATGCAGGCCCAATCAGAAGAAGAATGTGCCCGCCTCGTGAGGCTTCTCCCACCAACCGAAGCATCTTTGATGAATTGGGCTGTGAATCTAATGGCTGATGTGGCACAACTTGAACATCTCAATAAGATGAATGCGCGTAACATTGCTATGGTGTTTGCACCAAACATGACTCAGGTACATAATAAAGTTCCGAGCTTTATCGCTTGTTGTACGTCTGGGTACAACTATTTATGCATGCATTACAAGTTACAAGCTTCGGTTTTGCAGATGACTGATCCGTTGACTGCATTGATGTATGCGGTCCAAGTTATGAACTTTCTCAAGACTTTGATAGTCAAGACTCTGAGGGAAAGGGAAGATGTCATAGTTGAAGCGGGACCCGCGTTAAGGTTTGACCATTTTGATGAAAACAACGGGCCCCGCTGTTCGTTTAACAGAACGGTTGATGAGACCGATGAGGTGGACAAGGAGGATCAAGATTTTTCAGTCAAAGAACCCACCTTGGAAAGCCATTTGAATCTTTCTCAGGATGATTTAGCTTCTAAAAGTGAAGAGTCCACCATGCGAAGCCATTTGAATCTTTCTCAGGATGATTTGACTTCTAAAAGTCAAAGCCAAAGACATAGTCAAACTACTGTGTTGGGAGAAGAAAGTGGTGTTAGGGTGGTGGATGCTGCTAAGAACAGAAAACCGCACTCGAGTCACAAGAAGGGTTTGAGGAAAAGTGTAGAGAAGAGCAAAGGAAGCACGATTGTGAGTCGGTTGAACTCAAGAACCGAGAGGATTGAAGCCTGGCGGTGATGCGGTGGGTGGCGGTGGACAGGGGTGGTTGGTGGCGCTGGGACGGGTATCTATTTTGACCTGTGGTCATAAAAGAAGTGTTTTAACTTTAATGTAATTTGGTTTGGACATGTAATTTGGTATATGCTATGCATACCAATGGTTTGTTTTTTCTATGTTTTATGTCCATTTGGGGTTGATCCTATTAATATTTTCTTTTGGGTGGTTTTGTTTATGTTAGGGGTGACTAATCTTCCAATTTGACCTAAATCTGTTTATATGAGGGTAGTTTGACCCAAGTTTTGAATAATTTGGAGCGTGGACTGTTGTTCTGTTGACCAAACCGGTCGCCTTAGCAATAGTCTAGTACCAGTCGCGCTGGTAGGATTTGATGAGGTGGCATTGATTATGGTGTCGGCTGATGAGTGGTGGTCGTCGTGATAAATTTCAATTCTTTTATAGTGGTTTTTTCATCTAAAGTCATTACATTTTCAAAAGGGAAGCCAATTCTTTTATAGTTGTTTTTTCATCCAAAGCCATTGTTCTCAAAAAAATAAAATCCGTCATGTCTCAAAACCCAACTGTAAAGGAGTTAACAAAACATGCACGATGTGTCATCCTTTATTTATGTGGACATTCATTTTTAGTGATACAACAACTTGATAAGCTTGTTAGGTAAGACTCATCTCATGTTTATAAAATAAAATATTCTTCATGGCCTACTAATTACCTTGACTATATCACATGGGTGAGTTCTTCCTAGCAATTTCCTCTATTAATAGTGTCTATAAATCCTTGTCTTGGAATCTCACAGCTTTCATCAAATCTTTTTCTTCCAGATTATAGGGATGGCTCATTCCGCCACAGAAATTGGCATTCCACTAGCAGAACAAGTTATCGTTGTCAACCCACAACCTGAGTTGGGAAATCATGGTGTGCATTTTTCCTGGGTCAATTTCATCAAAAATTGGGGACTACAAGCAGGTTTTTCACAGAAACAGGTGAGAATACCACCCCTTAACGGGACGAGTTTGTCCCCTCTATGGAGAAACCTAGTGGTAAAATGGTAAATATGTGTTTGATGTTCGATAGATGTTGATGTGATTGGGTTTGTTTGTATAATGGCTTGAAAATCCAAGATTGTGGGAATTAGATTGAAAATAGGGGAAACGAGTAAAAGGTCACCCGCCACACACTAGGGTTGGTGATCTGGTGACACTATGTAAGAAGCCGCGACACAAAAGGATGTGGAGTGCGGGGGATTATTGTAGCAACACGCCATTGTGTTCCCGAGTTTAATAAATGGGAAAGAAATGAAAGGAAAGAGCATTAAGGAGTGAAAAATAAAGATTGTGGAAGAGAGATTTAGTTAACTACCGTGTTCCTGAATTCGGAGAACATGTAATAAAAGAAAAGTACATACTTTATGTTAATTACTTTACCTTTCCAATTCTCTCTTATTTGAAAGGATTTTGAATGAAAGAAATAAGCATAAACTTTTCTTTCATTTCTCTTATTAAAAAAACTATGAAACACTATTTTTCCAGACATTCTTTTCTTTCAAATCATTTCTTTTCGCATGTTAAATGAGATTCGGGAGCCCAACTCAGGTTGTGGGTTGACAACGATAACTTGTTCTGCGAGTGGAATGCCAATTTCTGTGGCGGACTGAGCCATCCCTATAATCTGGAAGAAGAAGATTTGATGAAAGCTGTGAGATTCCAAGAGAAGGATTTATAGACACTATTAATAGAGGAAATTGCTAGGAAAGAACTCACCCGTGTGATATAGACAAGGTAATTAGTGGGCCATGAAGAATATTTTATTTTATAAACATGAGATGAGTCTTACCAGACAAGCTTATCAAGTTGTTGTATCACTAAAAATGAATGTCCACATAAATAAAGGATGACACATCGTGCACGTTTTGTTAACTCCTTTGCAGTTGGGTTTTGAGACATGACGGATTTTATTTTTTTGAGAACAATGGTTGATGCATCTCGAACGACAATACCTAATAGATATCGTATCCTTTAACTTTGCTCATCGAGATTCCTTAGTGCCTTTACACCAGACACTCCACCCATAAACTGTTAGGGATTCGGGTATTGCAAAGCACACACAAACACGATAATACTGCAAGAGAAAATAATAAACGAAGATGACACACGAGATTTATGTGGTTCGGTCGACTGACCTACGTCCACGAGCTGCAACCAGGATACTTAATTATAGCTCTCTGCCTCACTCGTAATGAGGAATTACAAGTACAACGAATATATATAGAGCATATTAGGTTTTACAACTTAATCCCTAAGAAACTAATAATGGGCTTTAATTAAATAAACGGGACATGCCTGTCACTTGTCTTCAACTTAATTAGTCTGCCACAAAAAATGTCTTCTAACTTGGGCCCAATTAAGCCTCCATAAACCCAACAATCTCCCACTTGGAGGCTTGATAATCTTCAACTGCCTATCGATGATTGCTTGTACCTCTTGTAATCTTCCTCGTCTTCCTGGTTGCATCTGCCTTCTCATCAGTTAACCTGAAGGTTCATTGAAGCTCCCCCGAGCTCCAACACATCAGCCATGGTTACCACTGCCACTGACTCGTTCTCTATCCCTACCGGCTCCCACTTACACAAACTGCCGAATCCTAGAATACTTTGAGAACAAACAACACTCTCCATATTAAGAAGGTAATCTTCTGGAGAGACTTTAACTGCTGAAATACCGGTTCTCTTAATCCACTGTCTGGTAACTCTGGCTAAAGCTTTGACTGGTTGACTGCCAGTGCTCATCAAATTAATATCTCACCAGATTGAGATATTAGTTTGATGAGTTTATGTTTAGATGGGGGGTTTTGTAAGTTGATCATCTTTGTGTATATTGAAGAATTATCGGCTTATATATGTATGTGTGTGTGTGTATACAACTCTTAAATTAACAATGGTGTTTTAATATTCTTGTATAGTAGATAATTTAATTGCTCCAACATAACTTGCACCAGATTGAGATATTAGTTTGATGAGTTTGAATCTCTCGGATCCGTGGTATCTGCTAACGGTAGCAATAACGGAGTCCATAATTTGAACAGTGAAATGGAAATTCGATCATTGCTTCGACATAACCAGCACCAGATTGAGATATTCGTTTGATGAGTTTGAATCTCTCGGATCCGTGGTATCCACTAACGGTAGCGATAACGGTAGCCATCGCGAATAATAACAACAACAACAATAATAATAATAAATAAATAAATAAACAAACAATAACAACAACAACAATAATAATAATAACAGTAATAATAATAATAACAATAATAATAATAACAAATAATAAATAAAAAAAAATAAATATAAGAGGCGACGTATAGGGTTATACACCGCCTCTGACTTTCAGACAAAAAAACATAATAAGACAATTATTTCAAGGCTCTGATACCAGAAGTACGGATATCTTGTTTTCATGATTTATATTGGTAATTGTAGGCCTTTTCATTTTATTATTTTGTGTTCTTTTTAATTAAAACTAGTAATCGTGTTGCGGCGGGCCTAGTTGTTGGCATGATTTGTTTCTGTTGGACGTGTTCATGTGGTCATTCGTATTATGCAGCAACCATATAATTGGTAACTTAGAAGTTAAGTAGCACGCTTACATGTATAGTTAAGTTCAAATATTACAAAATATCTAACAATATCCGAGATCCCTAAACACATGAAGAAAATGAAACGGAATATATAACGTGACACGTAAAGATTAGCGAAATCTGAAACCCCTAGACTCATGAATAAATTGAGGATTACCGTATGCAAGCCTTCGAAGACAACCCATGGATTTGGCAAACTGCATCATTGATTCATCATTAAAGCATCCCAATTCCAGCATTCTCAATTCTTAGTCATCTTTCTTGTTGGCGGGTCATCCCTTGGATGGTTTTGATGGTGGAATACACGGAACTGGAGCGGGCTTTGTTTTCATGGAAGTGGCGGTCCTGCTAATGATTGCTTTGTTCGTATCTACGAAATATAAAGTTATTATATTAGTATAATTTTACTTTGTATCTTTTATATCTGACTTATTAGGGCTCCAAATTTATGCTTAGTAATGTTTTACCAAGTGTTTTAGCCTTCTGTTGGTTCTGACTTTGACCTTGTAAAGTCTGTCAGGTTAACCCAACCCGACCGGCTCGGCCTAATACAACAAAATTGGCTTTAAGAACCAAAGGCAAGACAATGATAAAGAAAGATTTTTTACCCATCTGATCAGTAATAAACAAATAAAATCAAAAACTCTCTTTGACTTTTGAAAAAGATAAACCTTTTTGTTTTTGCAACTGTCCATCAAAACGGTTTTTTGACCCATCTAAGGATTAAAAAACAAATGAAATCCAAAACTTTTTTGACTTCTGAAAATCAAAAACTTTCTTGAAAACAGAAGAAAGGTTGTCAAACCGAGTCAAGTGAGATTGGGTAACGCACGTGTAGATCGGGTAATCTGTCTGGTCAAACCATTTAACCAGCTATTGCGAGAGTGTGGTAACCCACTTGAAAACATGCAGGCTGCAACTAAAATAATAAACAGAACCCCTTATTTCTGTTTTCAGTAGTAACCCATAGAACAAAGAGAACTAAACAAAATGATCATACAACATAACATGAATGACACATTTTAAGTGCTATTTCATCATGAATGAATTAATGCATACAAAGAGACATGTTTGACTTTAGATGGTCAAATCAAGCTATCTAAGATTAGCATATTTTTGTATAGCAAAGAATAACCATATTTCATTATAGCAAAGCACTTCTGTGTGGCCTAAAGTAACCGAACTACAGCCCATTTGTCTGGTGCAACCCAGTATGTGAACCAACCAGCGTCCACATTGAACCAAGACCCATTTGGTTCGAACACAATCCAGATTGGTTCCATTCCATGAGCAACCCCACTAATTTAAAGTTTAGTTTTGAATCAGCAATTTGAAGTCACAATAATCAGGTAATCACTCTCAATAAGTGTGTAATCATATTAGTAATTGGTTTTTATTCTTTTCAAGGGACTGCAAGTAGGCAATCTTCATTTCAAAAAACTTCATACGTTTATATAGACATAGAATACCTCCACTCCATCTTGAAAATTAAAATTGTTTCAAACGAATTACTACTAACAACTTCAATCACATGTTTCCTCTAATTAGTTACTATACCAAGCCCTAAATTCATAAAGCTAACATTATCTAATCCTGAGTTTAAAATTAGAGTAACTAAACAACACACACCTGGGGAAGCATATATAATATGAATTGTCAATGAGCATTTGGCGGGAAGTCTCGGCTTGAGCCTCTGATTGAGAAACCAGAGCTCCCTTGGATTCTATCTTATGCATTCTAAGTGGTTTGTCTGTGCCTCACCAATAAGTTACCGGCCTTTACTCAGAACCAACGCTGTAACGAAGCTACAATTCTTATATTAAATTGCACAATTAACATCGTTAAAATTCAGCTCATAACAACTCAACGTGATCTCTAGGTAACGTTTGCTCTAATCAAACTTCAAATCCACAACAAACAAATGAATATTAGATGCATAAATCGTTACCCAGATGCGTAAACAGTTAATAATTTGTTTAATTCAAATTAAGGCTAGTACAGTAAATGACAAATCAAAATTTAGGGCTTACTTGGAGATGGTATAGTTTCTTTATGGACCTGCAAGCAATGTTTTCAGACCCGGTCCGGACATCGACCCGGACGCCTTACCGGGTCAAAGGTCGAACCGACCCGGGAGGACGGACCGGTGTTTGACCCGGATATCGTCATAATATACATATATATATATATATATATGATTAATGTTATTTAAGTGTAGTTTTATCAATTTTGACATCTATATTTACGGTTACAATTATGAAAATTAGTTTTTTACGTATATCTATGTTTTTTTATACATATGTAAATTTTACACATGTATGACTTGTGATTTATATATATAATAATTTTTTTTTATAAATATGATAAAGCAAGTCTTAAATAATGTTAATATATAAAAAAAGTTAAAAAAATATTTGGTTTTTAAGAGTTCCTAAAAGTTCTTAACTTTTTTTAAGTTTTCAAATGAAACTAATATATCTATCTATATATATATATAAAACAAAACTAATACAATTAATAGTATTAAATATATAATAAATTAAAAATAGGATGTTAAGTTACGTTGACTAGAAACTCTAATTTATTTAAATTATAAATAATAAATAAAATTGAGATATACCTACAGGCTATCATCTCTTCTTCTTCTTCTTCTTCTTCTTCTTCTTCATCCCCTCTAATTATATCACCCTAACTTCATCTCATCTTACACCTCAGGTAAGTTTTTGACTGAATCGTCCCCCATCTTCATCTCCGTCTCCTTCGCACACCTATAACCTTTTCTATTCGCAATCCCACTTATTTTCAGAGTCGTCGGATGTTATACGGCCGCCTGAAAATGTTAGATTTTATACATTTACCGGTTCACCGGGTCCGGGCTGACCGGAAACCGCAAGAACCGGCCGGGATTTTAGAAAACGGCTAAATACCCTGAATCGGACCGGTGTTGGCCGGTTCGGTCCGGGTTTCAAAACACTGCCTGCAAAACATCGATCTCTTTTTCTCTCATCGATTAACAGTGGACACCTGGACCAATTCAGAGGTGTCGATTGGGGTTGGATGAAGGTGGCTCTCGGAATCTCTCTCTCTCTCTCATCTCCTTGGCATCCAAAGTCATTACATTTTCAAATTCCTTGGGACTTAATTACTCCTAATTTCAATTTCATAAAAAAAATGGGGACTACAAGTACGTTTTTCACAGAAAAAGGTGAGAATACCACCTCTTAACGGGACGAGTTTGTCCCCTCTATGGAGAAACCTAGTGGTAAAATGGTAAATATGTGTTTGATGTTCGATAGATGTTGATGTGATTGGGTTTGTTTGTATAATGGCCTGAAAATCCAAGATTGTGGGAATTCGATTGAAAATAGGGGAAACGAGTAAAAGGTAACCCGCCACACACTAGGGTTGGTGATCTGGTGACACGATGTAAGAAGCCGCGACACAAAAGGATGTGGAGTGCAGGGGATTATTGTAGCAACACGCCATTGTGTTCCCGAGTTTAATAAATGAGAAAGAAATGAAAGGAAAGAGCATCATCATCATCATCATCGTACTCAGTATATCCCACCAATAGCAATGCTATGGTAGGGTCTGAGGAGGGTAAGATGTAGACAGCCTTACCTCTATCCCATAGGGATAGAGAGGCTGCTTCCGGTGAGACCCCCGGCTCGATAGTAGTTTTGAATCAAGCCTTGGACATAAGACACATAACACTCAATCCTCGGGACACCGGCTGATTGGTGCATGTGCCCTTGTCTTTCGGCTATCAACGCCACCACATGATGCCTGATTAACCTTCCGCCACTTTTAACATTATTTTCACGTGATTAGTAAAATAACGTCAAAATTAGTGCAATTTTACTTTTGCCCACCCAAGGGTTCACACATATATACATTATATGTGCGCACCGCAAGCAGGGCGTAAAGGAAAGAGCATCAAGGAGTGAAAAATAAAGATTGTGGAAGAGAGATTTAGTTAACTATCTTGTTCCTGAATTTGGAGAACATGTAATAAAAGAAAAGTACATACTTTATGTTAATTACTTTACCTTTCCAATTCTCTCTTATTTGAAAGGATTTTGAATGAAAGAAATAAGCATAAACTTTTCTTTCATTTCTCTTATTAAAAAAACTATGAAACACTATTTTTATGAAACACTATTTTTCCAGACATTCTTTTCTTTTAAATCATTTCTTTTCGCATGTTAAATGAGATTCGGGAGCCCAACTCAGGTTGTGGGCTGACAACGATAACTTGTTCTGCGAGTGGAATGCCAATTTCTGTGGCGGACTGAGCCATCCCTATAATCTGGAAGAAGAAGATTTGATGAAAGCTGTGAGATTCCAAGACAAGGATTTATAGACACTACTAATAGAGGAAATTGCTAGGAAGAATATTTTATTTTATAAGCATGAGATGAGTCTTACCTGACAAGCTTATGAAGTTGTTGTATCAATAAAAATGAATGTCCACATAAATAAATGATGACACATTGTGCACGTTTTGTTAACTCCTTTGCAGTTGGGTTTTGAGACATGGCGGATTTTATTTTTTCGAGAACAATGGCTTAGGATGAAAAAACAACTATAAAAGAATTGGCTTACCACTTTTTGAGAATCTCTCTGTCGAATCTCCCTCTCTCTCTCTCATCTCCTTGGCTTACCACTTTCTCACTCTATTATGTTATTGGTACGTGGGTTGCACATGAAATATAGCTTCAAATATATGTATGAATAACTTAACAATTTGTACATAGTAGCTACAGTAATTTATATGAGATACCAGAAACTTGCCTTTTAGTTATATATATAATGGGCATGTCCAAGAGGATATTATTACCCTTTTTCCATTTCAAAAGTAAGTATGTAATAGCCGTTAACACTCACTAAACATAACTATTTGATATACGTC
The DNA here is from genome assembly GCF_021521415.1 of Bidens hawaiensis. Lineage (NCBI taxonomy): Eukaryota > Viridiplantae > Streptophyta > Magnoliopsida > Asterales > Asteraceae > Bidens > Bidens hawaiensis. Next base: position 50,163 of record NW_027495152.1, on the reverse strand, counting down.
TATGATGCGAAGGACCAAAAAAAGTGACGATCTTGCGAACATAATCTTTTTGACATATGCCCAACCATGCAATTTATTCTTATTAGGCCAAGAGTAGTGGCTAACGATACTGCACGCATCAGCATAGGAGGTGCCATACACCATTACACCATGGTGAAACAAAGGCACTAAATAGAAGCGCCAACGCATTCCTGAGCGTGAGGGCTTGACATGTGGAGCCATTCTCTGTTCCAACTTCTGACTAATCATAAATACCTCTTTCAAATTTTAATTAGAAAAAAGGATTACGAGGCAGTTTTTTTTAGTTAAACCAATACGTGTGTTTGAAAAAAATATTACATACATCCATCCGTGTGACCGCGTTACGTTTTTTCATTTTGTTTAAGTTACTTGTGTCAAAATGAAGGTGTAGATACATACCGTAATTACGATAGTCCGCGGATACAGGCAATCAAGAGAAGGGATAGAAAGTAGATTAGATTACACCTTGTGGATAATAAAAACCAGTCCAGTCCATCAATGGAGGCCTTGGCAACCTTCTCCACAGTTTCTTCCCGCCATTTCTCATTTAGAAAGTGGCATTCTCCGACATCTTTCACACCTGCTTCGACTTCCTTACACGCTCTCTCATTCCGTTCATCCAATTCATCGTCTTCGGTAACAAATTAATTCAATCATTATTATTATTATTTCGTAGTCTAGGGTTTCTGATTCATTTGGGTTGGATGGGGGGCAGAGGGAGCTATGGAGATTTGTGAACTCGCAGAGAAGACACAAACAACAACATCAACAGCGTGGAGTTATCATCAGAGCTGAAATGTTCGGCCAGCTCACCACCGGCCTCGAATCCGCTTGGAACAAACTCAAGGGCCAAGGTCTTGTTAATCATTCTTTTTCAGTTTTATTCTGTTTCATTTCAACATCTATACTATTTACTTATAGTCTAATTAGGACAATTAGTAATCCAGTCATAAATCCTTCAGATCAAACTTGGCATGATTCTATATTTGCTTTTCTTTTTATTACCTCCAAATATCTATCTCATTTTGTCATATCATTATCATTGATTGATTTAACTCTTGCTGTTGATATATTATTGTACATCAGAGGTGCTAACCAAGGAGAATATTGTGGAACCCATGAGAGACATTAGGAGAGCTCTTTTAGAAGCAGATGTATGTCCTGCAAACTATCTTACTTGAAATGCTTATGATTTAATAAAATCTTTATCTAAGTTTGTAATTCTTGTTTGCAGGTTAGTCTTCCTGTTGTAAGAAGGTTTGTTCAAGCTGTAAGTGAACAAGCTGTTGGTGTTGGCGTCATCCGAGGAGTCAAACCCGATCAGCAATTGGTCAAAGTATGCCTTCTCTTAATAATATGACATAATATACTTTCTTCTTTTGTATAGTCATTACAAATTCTCAAGGAATTTACTTTTGCAGATTGTAAGTGATGAACTGGTGAAGTTAATGGGCGGAGAAGTTTCTGAATTGACATTCGCGAAATCCGGCCCCACGGTGATCTTACTGGCTGGTCTACAAGGTGTTGGGAAGACTACCGTTAGTGCAAAGCTAGCTTATTACCTCAAGAAGCAGGTGCACTGCATATGAACACCATCCGTCTATATATAGCTTTACTATAGTTTCTTATCGTTTGTGTAATTATAATGTGAAATAAACAACAGGGAAAGAGTTGCATGCTGATTGCTGGAGATGTGTATCGACCAGCTGCAATTGATCAACTTGTTATTTTGGGTAAACAGGTAAGAGTCGCATGATCAACTAATTATTTTCTATGACCACACTTCCAAAAACATATTTTTTTAATGAAACATTAATTAAAGAAATATATATAACATTTATTCAATCAATCTATACAGGTGGATGTTCCCGTGTATACAGCGGGAACCGATGTGAAACCAGCAGATATAGCTAGGCAAGGTCTTCAAGAGGCTAAAAAGAAGAATGTAGACGTGATTATTATGGACACAGCAGGACGACTTCAGGTTATTTAACATTGATTTCCCTTTAATTACTTAAACATTATGCTCCTAAATTAAGTTAAACACCCTTTACTTTGTGATTTAACTTTAATTGCCAGATAGACAAAACTATGATGGACGAATTAAAAGAAGTGAAGCGGGTACTAAATCCCACCGAAGTTTTGCTTGTTGTCGATGCGATGACAGGCCAAGAAGCTGCAGGTTTAGTTATTATTGTGTATATCATGCCATATTATTAGTTATCCATTTTTAATTAATTTTATAAGCATACTAAACTTGATTACATTTTGCAGCGTTGGTGACAACTTTCAATCTTGAAATCGGGATTACCGGAGCAATATTAACTAAACTAGACGGAGATTCAAGAGGCGGGGCCGCTTTGAGTGTTAAAGAGGTACATTAATAAAACACTTATTTTATTTTCACCTAAGAATATCATTTTCACTTTCATTCAATTTAATTTTAGGTATCTGGAAAACCGATAAAGCTGGTGGGGCGTGGAGAAAGAATGGAAGATCTTGAACCGTTTTATCCGGACCGAATGGCAGGGCGTATTTTGGGTATGGGAGATGTACTTTCATTTGTGGAGAAAGCACAAGAAGTTGTGAGTGTCTTATTATTATTATTATTATTATTATTATTATTATTATTATTATTATCTGAAATTTATGCGTAAATAATAATATTTTTGAATCAAATTAAATTATAAAATTAGATGAAACAAGAAGATGCTGAAGATTTGCAGCAAAAGATCATGAGTGCAAAGTTTGACTTCAATGACTTCTTAAAGCAAACGCGTGCGGTTGCACAAATGGGTTCCATGTCCCGTGTTCTCGGAATGATTCCAGGAATGGGAAAAGTCACTCCCGCGCAAATTCGGGAAGCGGAAAAGAGTTTGCAAATAATGGAAAAAATGATTGAAGTCATGACCCCAGGTTTATATATTGAAAACTTTTTTTGTTAAATTACATAACCAATCCTTTAGTGTAAAAAGACTAAAATGCCCTTACATTTAACAGAAAAAATGTAACAATGTAAGATGTCTCGCTTTAATTAAAACGAAAATGAAACCACAAGGATTGAAAAAGTGAAATTAGAACTTTTGAACTAAATTGGTTATTTTAGCCAAACAAAAGGGTAAACCGTAATTTACTCTAAAATATATTTGTGGGTTTATTTTCAGAGGAAAGGGAAAAGCCTGAATTGCTAGCGGAATCCCCCGGGTCGGAGAAAGCGGATTGCTCAAGAATCTGGAAAAACCGAGCAACAAGTAAGAAATAATAATCCATATAATTTAAATTTCAGTTTTATGTAACGATTTAATTTTAATATTTGAAATAACTGAATATGGTATGCAGGTGAGTCAACTCGTTGCACAGCTTTTTCAAATGCGTGTTCGGATGAAGAATTTGATGGGTGTAATGCAAGGCGGGTCGGTTCCTGCACTTAGCAACCTTGAAGAAGCAATGAAAGCTGAGCAAAAGGTTTATTTTTATTTAAAAAATAATAATTCAATAATTGCATATAACTGATTTTATTTTATGTGAACTTTAGGCACCACCGGGTACCGCCAGGAGGAAGAGAAGAACAGACTCGAGGAAGCAGTTTGCAGGGTTGGCGGGGCGGCCGAACCCACGAGGGTTTGGTGGTGGGAACTGAGTGTGATAAAATCTTGAAGTTGGTTGTAGAATAATGAAATTTGGGGAGTAGATAGATTATTATTGTTGTTATAGCCTTGAAAAGAGAGAGGTGTAAAGTAGGTAATGAATTCAAAGTTTTTCTGATCTAAATGTTGTTTATTGTGTGAATTGTGATTCTACACAATGGTAACATTGAAACTTGGATATGATGATGTCATATATCATGTGATCTAAATGTTGTTTATTTTAAGTTTTTAACCCAACCCCGCGTAGCTCGTCTAGTTTGTTAGGCTTTAGTTTTATGTTTTTCTCGTAATCTTTGTATCAAAAATTCATTACCTTAATTATTATTTTTGTCGACATGAACCTGTTTTGATCGTTCCCCCCACCCCCCTCCCCCCCCCCCCCCCTTTGCCAGACACAAATGAACTTTTAAGGTCTAAAAGATTAAAAAGCAGGAACACAATTAACATGGAAACTCTTAAAAAAAGTTGAAATTATAAAAAAAAAAAAAAAAAAATCTTTTCATGTAGAAGTTTACATACAGTTTATCAACCAATCAACCACTCACAAACTAGAATCAAACCCAAATCCCATCAAACACTAGAGATGAATTTGCAACAACAAATCACCATCAAATGGTGCAACAAATTCAACTTTATATCCCGTTGACCAAAAAGTCAAACAAAAATCATATAACTTTAACGAATCAATATCTGGTTATCAACCAACACATAACCTATCATTATTAAACTATCACCAAATTGGTCATAAATTAAATTAAAAAAAAAGAAAAAGAAAACATAGGGCAGTGTTACCAACCTGCAAATCCCTCATGTCCAAATTGGTAATTTAACAACAAAATGGGCATTGAACCAACCCATTTTCATTGCATTCCAAACACTTGATACTCCTCCTCCCATCACCACCAATCAACTTACAACTCCCATTGCACACCGTACACATCACAAAGCGCACACCACCGCACCCTTTGCAACCCGCTGCCAGCACCGTCGGAATCCCCTCTAGTAAAATCCCCAATTTACCCTCCTCCTCTAACTTCATTATTTCCTCTGATCCACCAATTAATCTCCCTTTGACCAACACAACTGGAACTTTGACTTCTTTTTTCCCCAATAACAACCTTAATTCTTCCTTAAACCCCGAATCCATCGACACGTCACGTTCGATCATCCGAACGTGATGCGATTCGATTATCCCTCGAACAATATTACAATCCTCGAATGTTTTACGGATCCCCCGTAATGTGGTGGTGTAAATCACCACCACATTTTCCCCGCCAGGCGGGCATTTCTTCTCGAAACCCGCCAGTATCGCGGTTGACTCTATTGAGTTTCTTGAATTTTGACTTCCCGGAAGTACCTTTTTGACTTTTGTCTCCGGGTCAAACAACGGCCCGAGATTCTTCCTCCTGGCCGTATAAGAACCCGATTCACCCGGCGACTCACACCCGCTCTTCTTCGATATCCTCAAATTCGGAGGCAAAGTCGACGCCTTCACAATCGCTACCTTCGGACTAAACTCCGCCTTCCCGGGCCCCACTTTCTTATTCTCCTTACCCGAAAACCGCTTCGACACCTTCGGAGACGACCCGATTTGATTAACAACCTTCATCGGCGTCTTCACTTCGATTTCCCCAAACCCGCGTCTCAATTTGGGGCTTCTCTTCCCGGGACCCGACGATACGAGCCCGGCATCTTCAAGATCCTCCATGAGCTCCCAGGCATTGATAATCTCCGGCGGGCCATGGTGGGACCGTCTGGGTGGTGATATCTTCTTCTCCGGCGAGTGTTTATGCTCCGGCGACGGTGGATGGTGGTCTTTATCCAATTTGAGAGCACCGTAGGTTGAGGAGGTTAAGGAAACAACGTGGTGGGTGTATTTTGATTTGTGATCAAGAATGGCTTCATTCTGCAAATCTTTTTTGATGTGTTTGGAAGATACGCATCCCATGATGTTTTTAATTGTAAGTGGGTGTGTTGTGTTGTGTTGTGTTGTGATGTTGGATTTGTTTGATGGTAAGAAAGAAGTGTGAGTGGAGTGGAGTAACCGTTGGTGAATAAACGGTCTGAAATTTCAAATCTGGGTGTTTTTTTACTTTTGGCCCCTCATGTTAACTGTAAGTTCGATTTGAGGGATATTAAATATTAATTATTGTTGTACCTTTCTTAAATTTTATCTTAGAGCATTCTCATCCCACCCCCTATCTCCAAACCAAAAATTACACTAAAACTTACTTTATTTTCTCTCTCTATTTCAATTAAATAATACTTTTTATACCTTTTATCATTACCTTTTCGCTTTCCTTCACTCACAACAACTTTCAAAATATATTAAAAAATTATATTGGATGAACAGTAACTTTTCAAATATACAGAAAAATCACTACTTTTTCTAAAATATAAAAACTCTTCACTCACAACACCTTGAATCACTCTCTAAATTATAAAAACACCCCTCACATAATATGAGGGGTTGGATGAGAATGCTCTTACAATTCTGATAAAAGAAAATGTGAAAACTTATGTGTCAAGCCCATATTTCACCTAATTTCTAATCTCTCATCTCATTCATTTTAGCTATTCATGGGTCATGGGTCAAAACCATTTTGTCAAATGGGTTATAACATAGTGTGGATTATATTCATTATTGAATCAAGTGTCATTTTCGTACCTAGCTAAGATATGACCAACTACACAACTTTAGTACATTTTTTAAAATTTCTTACAAATCAACACATGTTTCCAAAATTATGCTATTTTAGTACTTTTCGTTAGCCCTGTTTGTTTTTTCCATTAAGTCTACATTAAATTAATTCAGAAGTATTTTGAGAATAACAAATGAAATAACAGACCTTATTTATCTATATCATTAGACAAAACCCGTGTAATACACGGGTTCAAAAGCTAGTAATAATAATAATCACAATTTCTTAGGAATATAAAAAGTTAAGGAATATGTGAATTTAAGATGTATAAAGTTTCCAAAGAATGTGTAGTTGAAGATATCTGAGAAATGTGCATGATATAATATGTTGATTTTGTATCCACGGTTGTATTTGTTTAAATAATATGAGTTTAATATTTGTTTCATGTAATGATCATTTAGTGTCTTTTCACAGCTTTAATTATTTTATATGATTTTTTTAAAGATGTCTAATGATGTTTCTAGCCTTTTTGGTATTTTTAGTCTTAAAAGTGTAATGATAGAAAATCAGTTTAAATTAGATAATTTTAATAGCTAACCTCACCTTCTTTTGAATTCTAATTATTTTGATATATAGGCTGTTGATCACTTGATCTCATCTATTATGGTATTGGTTTATTTTACTTCCATCAAAAATAGAAGAATTCAAAACCAAATCTACAAGAAAGAAGAGGTTGATCTCTGGTTCAAAACCAAATCTACAAGAAAGAAACTTAATGGAGGGCAGCTGTGCTCCCATTCCCACACATGTAAGCCCGTCACTGTTTTTATCTCTTATAATATGTTCATTTATATCACGTCCAAGGAATTTACTTTTATGCGTAAAACAGTTAAATATTAGCAGTATGATCATGAATCTTATTCTTAGATACGAGATCTTTTAGAAAATAACACCAGATAAACAACTCTTACCTTTTTAGTGTATTAAACATTATTATATGTTACATTTAAGTGTGTGACGCTATAGTTATCTTTTTTAGTGTATTAAACATTAACATTTGAACCCGTATATTACACGGGGTTTGTCAATGTGTAAATTAATACAACAAATTATTTGAAACAAATAATCTCTTTAAAGATTTTAAAGGTAAGCCTAAGAACATGATTATGTTAAAAATGCATTACAAATACTTCTTTATATAAAACATTTGACATGGTATTGATAACTTTGATTAGTGCCTGTTTACCACTCTGCCTAAACAAATTATGGCTCGAACTGTTTTGACGAAAACTAAAAAGTTTCCCGTTTCAACCTAAACCCATTTTGACCATAAACAAATTCATTTTTTAAGCTGGCCTAATTCGACCTAACTCATTTCACACAAATCCGTTAGGAAGAAACCTAGTATGAACCGAACTTGTTTTTGAGCTAAACAAAATTGTTTTTTTTTTAATTGGCTCGTTTTGACTTGAACTCAGTTTCACTCAACCAGTTGTAACCTCAATTCATGTCTCATTGACTCATTCAATAGAAAATACACTAGAAGCTCATCCCTTTTATGCTATACGAACATCCAAAATCCCTTTAACTAACATAATATACAAACCTTATGCCATAATATCCCATATAAGGTTTTATAACCTGATTAAGCATGAAAAGCCACAATTGTAATATGTTAGGAAAAAACTCTAATCTCTATTATTGTTTTGTGGTATAAAACTCATCTCACCATCTCTAATGGTTTATACACAAAAGGTGGTACATTTGATTCAAACATACCACAAATTACCCCTTAAATACATGCATCAATTACTCAATATCTCAACGTTGTATTTAAAAGCTCAAAACAACATTCACAAATCAATCATTAACAACCATAATAAACTCAAATGTTAATGTTTTACTCAATATTTCATAATTATCCAAAAATATTCTATCATCCTTTGACAACATTGACACGTGTAACAAAATTGGTTTAATAGTAATGCCATAAAGTTTATGATAATGGTATCCAGGGATCATCCCTTGACAATATTGATACGTGTAACAAAATTGTTAGGTTTATGAATAATCGCTTAACGCCAAACAGTGTTGCTTGCAAACTACGAAATATAAACTATAAGCAGGCTCTCTTCCAACCAAATAATCGTGTAACCTCAAATAGTGTTCTACAAACTGTAAGATTAAAAAATTGTATTTATTCAATGAAATTTAAAGTACATACATAATTAAATATTCATTTAAACATAGGTCACTAATTATTATATGATAATGGTTCATAAATCATTATTTAACTAATTTAATCATTCAATATTTGATTTTAAACTCATTAAAGATATTTAATACTTTATATGTTTTTTAAAAAATCATAATGAAACTTTTTATATCTAATAGTAAAATTAGATATAATGGGTTAGTAAAAGTTAGTATGAATTAAGAAGAGCTAAGATTAGAAAATAGAAGGAAATTAAATTTTTAGTATTAAATGTAGTTATGCACATCATTGTTATTATTTTTATTTATTAGTATAGTGTAGGTAGAATATCACACGTCGCATGTATCGTTGTTATCTTCCATTATAGTTATCTTCCATCACACTTTTTACTTTGCCAATAATCAAATACAAAAATGAGCAAGAATGATGAATTCCAACATTGAAGGAATTCAATTAATTCCATCATTTCTAACCCAAACACATTTTTTAAAAGAATTAATTAAAATTTCGATTTCAACACATCTAAGGTATGCGAACCAATTTTGTTGAAAGTGAAATCTAAATCACTTTTAATGTGCCATCATCATTTTATGGGTGATTATGGAGGTTTTCTCTAAGGATTTCTTTTATGGGATGGTCAACGGTTTGAGTCGTGAAATAAGAAATATTGTCAATATCACCATTTTGAAAGGGTGGCTATGGAGATTTTCCCTAAGGATTTCCTTCATGGCTCCGGTGGTTTGAGTCGTGAAATAAGAAATTTTGTCAATAACACTTATAAGATTAGGAGTATTAGTTATTGAAAAAAAAATCACTTTTAACGTGCATCATCATAAAATGAATTGGAAATATAATTAAATTCACTAATGGGAGTCACAACAGTAGTTTTCAAAATGTAAATACATTCAACCAAGGTAAATATTTTTTATACATGTATTTTCAGTGCAATATTACATTATTACTTAATTAATTTATTTTCGTTCAAAAAAAGAGAAGTGAAAAAGTAAATGTTTTTTAAAACATGTGTATTCAGTATAATATTTTTAATTATATTTTAAAGAATTGAAAATAACATAAAAATGAGAATAAAAATGTGGCCACATGAATGGCACAACAGAATGACAGTGACAGATGTTACAAAAACTGCATAGATGGCACACGCACACAAGTGCAGCAACACGTTTTGGACTCGTCTCCAAATAGAAATGGTCCAACAATTTTGGACCGGTTCGTTTGGATTTATTAATTCCTGGCGATTAAAATAAGTTCTTGCGTTACACATTATATTGCTTTTAAATTACTTTAGAACATTTTTGTTTATGCAAAACCACGAGGAAAATTCAAAATCGTTCGGAATTATAATCATTTTGGTAACTATATATATATATATATATAGTAAGGATCCTAAGAGAACCATTAACAAATTGAGAACTTTGAGAACCATTTTGGACCACTAAAAAAACTCTCTTAAAATATATTAAAAAAATTATAAAACAAACAAAACCGAAAATTTTAAAAAAGTAAAAAAACCAAAATTCTTATATTTCATTCCGGTTTCATTAAAAAAAAACCAAAATTTTTTTTCTTTTTAATTCGTGTTATACCTATACACATATGTATACTTTCATTTAATCTTTTAGTTACGTAATATACACATATGTGCATTATCATTTACCTTAAATTATACATATGTGCATAGGAAAAAACATATGTGTACATATTATACATATATGTATAATAAAAAAACCGCTTTTTTTTTCTTTTTAATTCGTATTATACCTATACACATATGTGTACTTTCATTTAATCTCTAGTTATGTAACGTACACATATGTACATTATCATTTACCTTAAATTATACATATGTGTGTAGGAAAAAAACATGTGTGTACATATATGTACATATTATACATATATGTATATGTATAATTTAGCTAAACCGATAATTTTTTTATTTACGTTTTTTTTAGAAATCGGGATGATAAATAAGAACATTGGTTTTTTTACTTTTTTTATTTTTGTGTTTTTTTTTGTTTTATGATTTTTTTTTATTTTTGGCTTTTTTTGTGGTCCAAAATGGTTCTCATAGTTCTCAATTATTAAAAAGTTTTCACATGATCCTGATCCTATATATATATATATATAATTAGAATACATATTTTATAATTGTATATAGACGATGATCGAAGTTTTTGATAAAAAAAACTTTTAAAGATACGAAACTTCAATGACTTTTTAAGAACGAATAAGTACACAAGCACACAATAAATTTTAGTCGTGGTCGTACTAACGTTTCAAATAAAATATGAGTGCAAGTTGTAATTAAGTGTGCTCTTATAGGAAATTACAAGTTAAATACAAATATGAGTTACAAACTTAAAGAAACAGGATCAAATATATTTTATTCTTAACATGAGAACGGTGAGAACCAATTTGCTGTTATCATTAGGTTTATTTTTATAGGTATTTGTTGTTATATTTTGTTCGTATTTGCTAATTTTCGATCATGAGACGTTATAAGTATTTGCTGATTTATATTTTGTTGTTATTATTATATTTTTTCTTTTGCTGTTATAAGTATTTGCTAGTGTATGTTGTTATTATTTTGATTCTTTTGTTGCAATTTTTAGGTTTTTTTCTTTGTTATTATAAATCATTGTTTATGTAGATTGATATTGTTTCTTATTTTCTCGTTTTTTTTATAAATTGGTATTATTTTCTACGTTCTCATGTTAAGATTAAAATGCACATGAACCTTCCCCCAAACTTAAAACCAATCCATCCATAGGCTTTCTTTCTTTCTCAACTCGTTTTGAGGTTTTACATTAATGTATATACAATAATCGTGTTAGCAATCTAGAATACCATATATACAATTATACCACCGCATATAAACAAGTCAGTGTGAATGACTGATATACATTCTATTTGTGAAATCAGACCCTCAAGTCAACAACAATAATTGATATTACCTTAGAAACATGTCTTCAATTCGGTGAGATAATAGATATTACCTTAGAAACATGTCTTCAATTCGGTGAGAGAAGTATGTATTCACATTTATCCTTGTGGAGGTTAGTTCTCACGTAGATGAGAATCAATTCTTGAAGTTTAACCATAACTTACAATCTATTAACTACCAAAAATAGACAGTTGCCAACTTATGAGTAGAATTTGGAGGAAATAAATCACCCAATCCTTAAAACAACATTAAGTGCGTTTAGAAACCTAATTCAGTGAGGGTTTTCTTATAGTTGTGGTTTTCTCCATGATGATATGTTACTGGGTGAGTCAAACTTGTAACATCAATCAGTATGGACGATTAACATCCCGTCTCAGAAAGACTCACTCGAGTATATAGTTTCAGACGACGTTGAAAAAAGTTGTTTGGAAACTCTACCTACTAACATGGGCCGAGGAGGCGCCAAGTTAGTTATTCCTTGCCTAAAACATCTAAACACAAATGGTGAATTCCAATTTTAATAAGCATAATAACTTTATAGATAATCCCGTTTAGTTAGGCAATTTTACCATTCACATAGACCAATTAAAACAAACTATGGAAAATTAGGCATCCATTTCTTAGATTTTGAGAATTGCTAAATTTCAACCTGACAAAATTTGTTTCTAGTGTTTCAAAACCCTTCATAAGTTTAATCACCTTTCATATTAGGTTTTAATCCCAAATATTTGTAAGTGATGGCTAAGCCTTAAGATCATTAAGGTAGCGTTTGGTATGCAGTAATGACAGGATGACTGAAATGATTCATTACGTGGAAATGAAAAAAGTGGTGTTTGGTTGCTCAATGGAATGGAATCATACATTACACATGGAATCTTATTCCATCAAAACCATTCCTTCCCACCCTCCTTTTTTTCATTCCATTTCTCCTTCACCCTACTTTCTCAACACCACCACTACCATCTCCACCACCATCACCGCCACCGCCACCACCACCACCACCACCACCACCACCACCTTACCATCAGCACCACCGTTGCCACCGCCACCATCGCCAGCGTCGCCGCCACCATAATTGCTGGAATCACCACAACCATTGTCACCGTCTCCGTTTGGCCATTATCGCCACCACGACGACTGTCGATGCCTGATCACCACCACTTGATCGCCAGCACCGTTGACGCCATCACTATTAATGCTACCATCGCTTGGCCATCGCCGCCGCCACCACCACAACCATCGGCCATGTCTCCTGATACCACCGTCGCCATTGTATATATATTTTTATTTATTTTGGTAAAAAAACATTATTTTAAGATATGAGTGTTTTTATTATTTATATTTCGTTCCTACAATTTTTTTGGATACCAAACAATATAAATAAAGTAATAATTCATTTCATTCCTATAAGTTAACCAAACAAGACAAAGAGATGGTAATGATCCATTTCATTCCCTTGTCTATTCCATTCCTTCTCCCATTCCATTCCCTCTTCATTCCATTACTTCCAACCAAACATACCCTAAAGTCTCAGGTTCAATACTTGATTTAAACAGGTTTTCCTATAGTTATGGATTTCCTCCTTAATAGTGTTTCTGGATGAGTTAGTTTGAAACGTTAAAATCAGTATGGACAATTGTTATCTCGTCTCATGAATGCTTACTCAGATGTTTAGAGTAGTTTCAAATGCTATTAAAAAATTAATAAAACAACCTTAATGATTGCATGTCCGGTCTTATAACGTTGTTTTAATGTAGTGGCAACCTAGAATGAATCAATCATACTAAGTGATCCACGATCATATTCACACATAATAAGACAAGGCCAGTTACATATGTCATGACGTCAACATAAACCTTAAACATGCAATCAACATTTTAGATACCAAACATGTTTTTTTTTTTCTTTTAATGGCAAATTTCATTGGAAACAACTAATAAGATGCTTGAGAATAAACACCAAAAACAAAAATTGCATCAATCTTTCCATAAATGACTTTTGTAAAGAGTATGATTCTTGATCATAGGTACCCCAAATCCCCAATGATTTAATATCTATCATCGTCTTCGGAAAACAATCCCCCCCGCCCCCCCCTAAAAAGATAGTCTCATTCCTAATTAATCCAAATACACAAACAGCTCGTAGAAATAATCTATATAACACCTTATTTTTTCTTTGACTAAAATTGCTCGTTTCGTGGATTCAGAGTTAATCACAACCCGAAAAGGCATATATAAGAGGAATCTGACACCATTTACTAACAAAATACCAAACTAACGTAGGTTGGTAACATTTCGATAACCGACTAAAACAATGTTAGTCAATTGGATACCAAATACGTAACTCGTCAATTTAAATATATTTAATAGCATTTAAATATAATTCTTTTAAACAAAAATGAAATTATGAAAATGGTGGAATATAAAAATTCCATTGGATAAAGACAGGTCAAAACTAAGAACCATGCGTGATGATCCTAGTCAAACAGGTCAAAATCATGTGGACCAAGCCCAACCTTGGTGGCTCCGGCTCGGCTACGATTACGCAACGTGGACACGTGAGTCACCTTCTTTCCTTAAATTCTAGAATTTTAATCCGGTTCAGCGGCTCAACTGGAGACAACACTCGACTACTGCCCACGGTTTCACCATATCAACAAAACGTCACTTTCATTCCTAGTTACCACTTAATACTACATATTTAAGTATTATGGATTAACGGATAAAATGGACTTCTGTTCTTTTTTATTTTTTAATTTTCAATCCAAGGTATATATTATTATATTGTTCTAATCGAGGGTAGATCACGCTATCAAACACGATTTGTTTAAGTTAATACATTTTTAAGTTTTATGTTTGAAAATAGAATTTTGTTTGTCAGTAGGTTCATAATTCAGGCTTGGCTGGTCAATTATTTATAACTATTTAACAGTTTACATACAAATTCGGAGATCGAAACAACACACAACTTTCTCACACTTTTTAACTTTTTTTTTTTTTGGTATTTCAGACATTTTCTTAAACCTACTAATCCCAAATGTGCACCAACTAGAATTTTCTTTTCTTTTGTTAGTTAAGAAATTAACTCATACGTCTACTAATCCTATTTTTAAATGTACATCGTTGGTCCACCATAAAGCTCGAATCCTTAAGCTCATGTAAAAAGACATCAATATGTATCACCTTGATATCACTTAGGGGTGTGCATGGGTCGGTTTGGGACGGTTTTGAGCAAGACCCATAACCATAACCGATATATCGGTTAATGGATAACCATAACCGATCTGTTATGGCGGTTTCGGTTAATCGGTTTTGATGGTTATAGCGAGTCGGTTATGGGTTAACCGTAACCAAAACAGTATAATTGAGACTAAAAGTTTGGTACCAAATATTAAAAAATATGACATAACGTAATCCAACAAAACATATATTCGGTAGCATTAATACCAAATATTGTAAAAAAAAAACAACTTTATATAATCCATCAATGAAGTTCAAGTTAATTCGATTATTAACGTTGAACCGAAAACATAAAAATTGTACAATCTGACAATATGTTTGGTGAAAGTTAATCCCAAACATAATGTTGGTTAAATAAATGGGTCGGTTCAGTTATGGCGAGTTTAGAATTACCTTTAACCAAAACCGACCCGTATTGGACGGTTTTCAAAAATTCATTAAACTGACCCATTGATTATATTGGTTAACGGTTATGACGGTTAAGTTGCTCACCCCTAATATCATATTAGAAACCCTTTTTATATATACCGACTTAATTAGATACTTATTTTTGTAGATGTTAGGTAATATGTGTTTTAGTTTAGAATCATCAAACAAATAATAAATAACGTATCCATATATAGTTAGATAAGAAAATATTTTTTTGGTGAGTGTGCATCCTACCGTTGACCAACTGATGTACATGTTCGGAAACCAGCTCCACATATTAGGTCAAGCTCTTCCAAACAAAGATCTGTCTTCTTTCTAAAGTTCTAAACCTTAAAACTTCTAATTTGTAAATCACTATTCTTGATATATCAAATTGTAAATGACAAAACAAACCTACATATTCCTGTAAAAACTAATCATTATTTAAACTCACATCATTTTCATCATCCCACGTTAAACACACTACCACCAACACACTTTACATATTTTAGAACTAATATTCGTCATTAACACTAACATATTCACATTAAGCCAACTTTATAATTATATATATGCACCAAATCATACACAAAATCAAATACTATATTATACTAACTTAAAAGAGAATACTTTAATACAAACCAAATGAAGGTTCGGTATAGATTTGTTGTTTTGTGACTTCCGAGTAATATTTAAACTTCTAGACACGTAATATTTAAAAGAGAATACTTTACATAAACCGTGTCTATTTTCAAAAGTCTCCTAACACAAAAAATATTAATAAAATAAAATATCTCACCTTATAAAACCCCAGGTTTCATTAATATCACCCTTCATTATTATTCACTCAATTTCGCACAAACTAACTAACAGACTCAATGCAAACAGTTGCAACAGAATGTGTTGTTACAGAATCACATGTACTATCTGGAACATCGTCTGACACGCTAACAGAAGAAGATATTCTAGATAGTACAGTAGTCGAACTCCCGTCCGACTTTCCACCAGAATCTTTCTGGTTATCGAAAGACGCGGAATTCGACTGGTTTGACCGTAACGCGTTTCTCGACCGAAAAGACTCAACGAAAGGAAGCTTTAATCATTTGAATCAGTACATAAACCCTAGCCACTCGAACTCGAGTTCGCAACGGTACTCGGCGAATTCGAAATCGAAAGCGGCGATTATCGGCTTACCGAAAACGCAGAAGGCGACGTTCGTTGATTCGAAGCGGCGGCAGTGTAAGCCGGTGAACGTACGGCTGTTTCCGATGCGGTCGTACTCGATCGGTAAGGCTCCGACGACGGTTGAACCGTCGTCTCCGAAGGTGTCGTGTATCGGCAGAGTTAGGTCTAAGAAGTGCCGTAGCCGGAGCCGGAGGAGGTCCGCCGGTCAACCTAATGAACCGGTCAAATCTGCTAGTCAACGATCTGGAACTAGTAAGTCCAGTAGGTCCAGCAGAGCACATAAATCCGGTTTGTTGTCTCGGTTAACGTCTTTATTCCGGTCTGATAATCACCGTCGGAGTAAAACCGGTAAATCGGCCCCGGAGAAGTTTGAATTGCCGCCGGAAATTAACGTGCCGGTGAAAATCTGCGTGAGTGGTAAGCCGGTAAGCAGTGAACCGGTGACGCCGTCTGGACCGCCGGCTTTAGGAAGCCTGATACGGTTCGCTTCAGGTCACCGGTCGGAGTCTATGGTAGGTTCCAGTGAGTATGACGTGGCAGTATGTCAGTCGTTGGATTCGGGACGCCGTGGAGTGTAGGTTTGGGGTTCCGCAAACCACGTAAGTTTGTTGACTGACGTGGCAAGTTGGAATCTGTTTTTTTTTTTAATTAACTTTTTAGTTCTTATCTATACGAGTGGAAAATTGTTATTGTAAATACCGAATAGCATAAAAGTTGAATTTAATGGCTTGTGTATTTATTTACTGTTTTCACATATACGGATAGTGATATTTCTCTTGGTAGCTGTTAAATATAGTATAAGATGTTTATCGTGTTTTGTTAACCAATATGAAAGGTGAACCCGAACCTGCCTCATATATTTATTTGTTTTCTGAACATCTAAAATCGTGTTGTGTTTCAAGTCGATCTGTTAATGCATGTTAAAGAATATAAGCAATGTTTATTTTACCTTAGTGAGCAGATACTTAACCTTTTCAATGCCTACTAGTTTTATTTAAAAAAAAAATCAAGAAATAAAACTAGGGGATACACTAGCATATGAAAACACATTCAACTAGTTGAAATTTCGCCTAGATATTACTGCATGTCTTTTTTGTTCTTTGGTTTGAACGACAAGCACCACCCTTTTTTGACTTCCATAAATCAACTTAGCTAATTGGCTTCGTCTCCCATCTATGTCCGATAGGCAATAACCATGTAGCATATAAGTTAGGTTGAACCCACTTTGGTGTTATAGTGTGGCCTTTGTTGACCTTTTTGTCAAATAATGACGGCACAAGTTGTGAATTAAGTCAAATTCATTCCATTATCAATAAATGAACCTGGAGTTGGCTTTTCTTTTTCCAATGTCATATAATTAATGATTAAAGTTTTTAAATCTTATGGTATCAGGTTTAAAAACTGATTTAATAGATTGCCCATGTTGCTGGGTTTTCTCTACGATGATATTTTTAGATGAGTCAGACATAAAGCGTCAAAATCAGTATTAATGGTTGGTATCATGTCTCACTATCTCAGGATAACGCACTTGGGTATTGGAAAAGTAGTTTCGAACACCGTTAAAAAAAATCAATAAATAAATCTTATTATAACTTAAAAATATAGAGAAAATTACTGTTCGCGTCCCTATGGTTTTAGGGCGAAGACACAATGAGTCTTCGAAATTTTTTTTGAAATGGTTGAGTCCCTGTGGTTTCATAAACGAACAATTTGAGTCCCTATGGTTTCAGAAGCAAACAATTTGAGTCCCTGTGATTTCAGTAAAATGAAAGTTTACCCTGAAAATTAAGTAACGGTAGGAACTCAATTGGTTCATTTTTGAAACCACATGGACTCAACCAGTTCAAAAAAAATTTCAGGGACTCAGTGTGTCCCCGCCTTAAAACCACATGGATAAAAAAATGTGTTAAATAATGTTGTAAGTATTGATTGATGCTACCATGCGTCCATGCCCTATTGGTATAAATGTGTTAAGCTATATTTAATGCACAACGCATTATATTTTCATATTTGGTATGAATTAATCTTTATCCAACTTAAGGTTGATCAAGATACTAGATAGTATAATGATTTTCATCCATATCAGCATTGGCTCGCTCGGACTGTAGACTTAGTTTCATCCGCATCGTCACATTGACATTGTTCTAGTTGATGAAGTGAATACTGGCCAAGCCACTGGTAGTCCAAAAGCATATTTTTAGTTTATAGTGCGAATGTTATTGATTCAAAGAAGCAGAAAATATCTAGGTTACTAAAATCATAAATAGTTCTTATCTAGGTTACAAAAATGTTTCATTTCATATATGTATTTTTATTCAAATACTCCATAGTCCATACAACTACTTTATTCACTAAAAGGTTATTAGTAGTGAGTTGTTAATGACATATTCAAATCATAGACCAAGAACTCAAGAAGAAGGTCCATAATCTACCTATAACCACATGTCCTAATACATGTGCAATTCTATAACTAGTATATTCAGGATCTTTAAACACTTGTTACTTTATTTCCCCATTCTCTTGTTCGAGTATGGTAAATACCAAAATCCCAACACAAATCATATTCGTATTTTTATCATGAAAAATCGAACAGGAAAACTTACTAGACCCTGTTAATAACTTGCTAAAGGAATCAGGTAAATTAAAGCTTACATTAACCTTCAACACCTTTTAGTAGGGAACCGGTAAAAACAAGATTTGAACCTAATACTAATACTAATCAAATCTTAAAAAATGAATAGTTTACAAAATAATAAAACAAAAATTATATGACGTATATTGTATCACATAATGACATTATGCATATATCATCTAGTTAAAGTCAAACGTCTTTAATTTATGTTACCATATTTAAGTAAGGGTGAATTTTTAAAACACTTGAATCATGAAAGAAGCCAGAAAAGTAATTAGATTAAAATTCGACAACAGGCCAACTGATAAACATGTTGTGTTTGGTTCAAATATCTTGTGCGATAAAAATTTTATGTTAAGGTTGATTTGTTTATCTAATTAATTTACATGCACATTTTGTACTAAAACTAAATTAAATATGTTTTGATATATTTGATTTAAAGCTTTAATCCGTCAATCTATTAACAACCTACTAAACTCATTTATAACTTTATTACATCTCGTTTGCAACCCACCAATCTCTTTATCACATGTTTACAACTTGTTTTTGACTTGTCAATCTGTTTTATATGTTTAAATAAGCTACTTAGCGAGTCATGACTAATTATATAATTTTAAATATGTTTAGGTTAGGATAGACATATTTGATACATTTTGGATATGAAAAAAACTCCATTACACCTGGCCTATTGTTTTGCCTAACCCACATAGGTTCCCGATGGTAACCACGTTGGTTGGACAAGTGTTTAATAATTATCAAATAGAATCAAATCATTCTTAAACATCCCGATATATTTATAGTTTTATTTAGCTGGTGACTTTTGTTTTTATTCTCTTATTATTGTGCAACAATATTCTCAATTATATTTTTATCTACTCGTGTGTACATAATGTGACAATGCCCAATGGTATATCACTTCACAACTTTAAAAAACCGTAAGAAAATAAATAACACTTTAAGTAAAAAAAAAATGTATAATGCCAATCCAACCTATTTCTGGGACCAAACCAATACATACAACTTATTCTCTAGTTTTACTGGAAATGGATACAAATTATTTACTAAAATGTTCATAATCTGTTTACTTAACAGATATTTTTTTCACAGTAGATAGACGGTTAGAGATGGCAAAACAGTTCTTATCGTGTTAAATGAGTCATAGGCGACACGCTTAACGCAAGTATCAAATATGAATACGACTCGTTTAACTACTTTATGTTTCATGTCTATAACACATTTTTAAATTTCATGTACTAATAATAAGAAATGATGGAGCCTAACCTAGTAACTTCAGTTATTAAAAAAATTCAAATAGCATACTTTTTTTATTAACATGTTTAATCGTATCTTAAGCATGCCCCTAATTTCCAGCCCTCGTAGACAAAAATAAATAGTATATAAATACACAGTAATCCATATAAAAATACACTCAAACATGTATAGGAAAAAAAGACTAGCAGAAAAAACGTAACTTAATACAACTTTTTTGAAACTTCAGGAGGATGACCCAACAAAAAGAATTTTAGATGTTAGGTAACTGTATATTCTTTTAAGATGTCATATAAATATTTACGAGAGGCAACTAATAATTTTAGTTTATATGTTAGCTTTGTTGCATATGAGAGATTTAACTGGATATCTAATGTTACTTTTGTAGTTTTTAGAATATACGTACAATAATAAAATTTTCAATTATTTTGGTATAGAACTTTTTACAACTTCTAGCCTGTTTTTTATTTTGGTGGCATTAAACAATTATTTTAGTTACTTTACGAAATTACTGGCCAAGAATGTAAGGTAAATGCCATTCTCATTTTTATGAGGTGGTAATATGATTAGGCTATAGAATAAGTGGTCAATTGTTCCCTTCTTGTAAAAGCTAATATGTAGCCGGTAAGAATAAATGAATGTAAAGTAAATTCATTTTTTTACCGTCACATACTCAAAGTTTTTAAATCATTTAATACTTCATTGCGTCTCACCAAATTATTTATTTTTATATTGTTTTAATATGAAACCAAATCATATAATAATGCTTGACCAATATCAGTCAATTCACACGCATCCAAAATATACATATATATCTTTCACACTTTAACACCACCTTTTGTCAATATTTGAAATTTGTAAAAGAGACCATTGAAAAGATTGACTAGCCCACGTTTAAAGACCCATCCATGGCTTATCTTTTCAATAAAAAGTTTTCTCACTAACAAAGATTTATTTATGCTATGTATATATACATTCTCAGTTGTGCCATATCGATACTTCTCTAGTTAAACTTTTAGGTGTGTTTTGGTTTCTAAATGAGATCTCAAATTAAATAGTTTTGAAAGAAACAACAATGAAAGAAAATAAAGGAATTTTATTTCAAGAGTCTAGTGGGACATGTATAAATTATTGGACTTTAACCACTTGTTATCCAACCAATTTGAAGTGGTTAGTAAACTATTTTCTAAAAATTATTATGTTTTAAACATGCCCCGACTATGTCTACCAATATTCTCATTGGAAAAAAATTAGGGGTGTAAACGAGGCGAGCTGCTTGCGAGCTACTCGAGACCGGCTCGTTAAAAAGCTCGATCGAGCCGAGCTTAAACGAGCCCGAGCCCGAGCTTGAGCCTTAAAATAAGCTCGTTTAATAAACGAGCCCAAGCCCGAGCTTCACTTACCGAGCTCAAGCCGGCTCGCGAGCCTAAACAAGCCTGCCATTTATATAATTTTTTTTAAATATATATATATATATAATAATTATTAATTAATATATACAAAGTTGTAAAAGTCGTTAGGCGGTCCTAGGCGGTCGACTGGGGAGTTGCGAGTACTCGGGAGTAGTCGGGGATTACTCGGAAAATACCTAAGGAGTACTCGGCCGAGGCGGGAAGTAATCGGAGAGTACTCGGCCGCCTACTCAGAAGTTTTACAACATTGAATATATATAATATTATGAAAAAATAAAAAAAAATAACTAAATCATATATATTATTTTATACATAAAATTATAATAGAAAAAAATATGTAAAAATAATTATTATTATATAAAAAATAATTAATAAATAGTAAACGAGCCGAGCCCGAGCTTCAAAATCTGCTCACGAGCCAAGCTCGAGCTTTGAAAATAGAGCTCGAGCTCTGTATAAGTTAAACGAGCCGAACTCAAGCCAAGTCGAGCTCGAGCTCGGCTCAGCTCGTTTGCACCCCTAGAAAAAATAAATAGATAGAGAGAGAGAGGGATCCATGTATGTTAAAAAGGCGAGATGTAAAAGACTAGAAAACATATATACTCAAAACATACCTATATCTGAAAGTTGATGCCATAAGGCCCATAACATACCCAACTTAATTACTCGATAAATAGAGGAAGGACACTAATATACCCTCCATAGACCATACTAATGAACGACTGAACACATCTTATGTACGACTTGAGCATCATACAACTAGACAACCTAAATGGTCTGATCGACAACAGACATATCTATAATTTCTTAATCCCTACGAATGCCCTACGATATGAACCCCAAACTAACATATCACAGCCCTAAATGATAGCTCACATGCTAAGTTTTTTTTAAAGGCCAAACTTTCTAAACCAAAAAAAAGGACAACTCACAAGTCACAAAAAGACCGAAAGTACAAAGGAACAATAGCTAGAACAAGCTCACATGATAAGTGATGACTTAGCATGCAACAATTGTTGGGAAAATAATGGAAAAAATTAGGTTTTAACTATGAACAAAAAGCAAGTATATATATAACATTACTATGATAAATAGGTTTGTGATATCCTTTGATGAGCTCCGCAATAAGCTAAAAAGTGTCTCGTATGAAGCTAATATAAATGAGATATTGATGTTTAAGGTGGCCGGGGCGTTTTAAATGAAAATGGTTGTGAGTAATCGGGTGTGATTTGTCTCACATAAAAGGTTGGTAGAGTCTCACATTGGTGTATAAGTGGGGAGTCTTGCTTGAATATCACTTCTTTAGTGTATGTACATCAACATCCAATTACTTGCATGACATAATTAATAACTTTGTTCATCAGAATCAAACATGTTATTCAAACTTAAACTTGCTCTTCGAACACATTCATCAGTAATTAACTTAATTTGAAATTACCAACTCTCGTCGGTGGAACTGATGGCGTTATATGTTTTCCGGACACAAAGACTAGATCGAGTTTCCTAAACTTTATTGCAACATATATATACAGATCGATATAAGATATATACAAAAATTGGCAATCATGACCTAAACTTTGTTGCAACATGTTCCAGGCCACTTAGTATATTTTTAATACATTACTGAAGAAACACTAAGTGACCCCGGCAGACTACGGATAATCTGGGGGTTAAATAGATGTTTCCCACGAGGGTTATGTCCGGCAAAGATGGTTCTTCCGATGACCTGCAAAACAGACACCGTGAGCTCGTCACTGAGAAGGGGGGGTACTTCCTTGTGACCACCATCCGGCGTGAGAATCAGACTAGATTGCTCTTGAATATAAGTGTATATTAAGAGAATTAGCTAGAGAGAAGATAAGATGATCATACCGATCCAAGGTGTTGGAGTATTTATAGCCGAAGGTAGGTTTCCAAGCAGGTACAGCCAGCTGTATAATATTCCTGTTTCACCAACTGTGGGCTATGTACGTGCCATGCTGGTTGGTGGATAGGCAGCGGCTGATAGTGACATGGCCGGCCGTGTACTATTCCTTTTCCACCAACTGCAGGCTATGTACGTGCCACGATGGGGGTTGGTGGGTAGGCAGTGGCTGATAGTGACATTTTGTACTAGAGCATGGTGCTCGTCGTACTGTTTGTCAGTGAGCTGTCGCTGCTTTGGTCAGATCTTTTGTCCATACCTCGTTAGGTACAGTACAAAAGATCCTCCAGTAGCGTACGGACTGGCTCATTTGGGCGGGAGTTTTCCCGGCTTTGGGCGGGAGTATTCCCGGCTTTGCTCATTCCTTCTTCAGGTGACATTACTGAATTATTTTAAGAGTTAAGTGCCTTGTGCGTGTTGCCTTGCTGTTAGTGCAGGTAGCCTTCCCTGATGGCTAGTATCCGCAACTGCGGGAACAGGCGGAGTACGTTACCATTGGGAGGCTTTTCCTACGGGAACAGCTTGCGTACTGCGCGTAAGGACGTCATCTCTCTGAGCGTGGTGGGTCCTGCAGATCTAGTTGGTCTTTGCGCAGACATCCCTATTTTAAGGTGAGTCTTGCGGGTCCAACCGCGCAAACGTCCCTGTTTAAGGTGAGTCTTGCGGGTCCAACCGCGCAGACGTCCCTGTTCAAGGTGAGTCTTGCGGGTCCAACTGGGCTCTGCTGGGACCTACCTCTTCAAGTCCCCCCAGTCCAATGTTCTTCTCATGAATTGTTAATAAGTGAGGTGAACTTTTGGACTTAAGCAAGGGGTTTTGAAAAGGGTTTAGTTTTAAGGTTTTCCATGGGGATTCTTCCCGCGGAAGTCCTAATGTCACGTGCAGAAATTCCCGACTTTTCTGCTTGATCTTTGGGTATGATGCGGGTAGGTCTGTAACCTCCTCGCAGTCAGGAGCGTTGAGTACCACTTGTGTAGATTCTCCATGAGGTTTTGGTAGTTTTAAACATAGTGATCAATTATGTTAAACAACCAATTCCATCTTGGAGTTTCAAACAATGTAGTTCTCAATGTTCCCGCTATGCGGGGATGTTATTTCCGTTTCCGCAAGCATGGCCCAGAAGATCCTTCTTGGTTTCAATTCCCTGCGGAGTGCTAAGTATGTGAAGGGTTTCGCCTTGACACTGTACCCGCACTCGTCTTATAGTTACTTTACTTCCAAGGTAATCCTGGCTTCAATTCCTTGCGGGTGCTAAGTATGTGAAGGGTTTTGCCTTGACACTGTACCCGCACCCGTCTTATGGTTACTTGGTTGCCGAGGTATTCTTGGCTTCAATTCCCTGCGGGTGCTAAGTATGTGAAGGGTTTTGCTTTGACACTGTACCCGCACCCGTCTTATGGTTACTTGGTTGCCAAGGTAAGGGGGTGTAGTCCCTCTTACTTTTGAATCTTTTTGAATCTTTTTGAATTTTTTTGAAATTCGAAGAGTTGGTGAAAGGATAAGAACAGTCCAACTGTTGAAGAGACGTCAGCGTGGTCTGACGGTTTCTTCTGACAGTTTCAGGACGTGCCTGAAGTTATGGCGACGTGACAGTATATGGTCATTCCAGACGCTTTTTCAGGCGCGTGGGCGCGAGTTTTCGGGCGCGTGGCCGCGAAGGTTACGGCGCGCGTCCTGTCAACAGCTGTTGCCAGCTTGCTTTTTCCACGTGTCATAGTTTCATTGCACCTGTGTTTTCCTCTCTCTTCCGCATTAAATTCATCGCATTTATTGCGATGAGTATATAAAGGGAGGAGAGGATGCATCTCAACTCACAGTTTCACTTCTCTTCATCTTCTAAACGATTTCCGGCGAATACTCTAACTTTTCCGTCGAGCATTCTCCTGAAATCGTTCTTTACATCCAAAGCATGTCTTCTACCCATGAGTTTGATACTGCCGCCGAGGAGTCTGATGTGTATGCCGAGAACCCGACGTCAACGTCTGATAAGGACGACAAGAGCACTGCCGGCGAGTGCCAGTGCGCTCTTCCTGTCAACCTGTACCAGTACATCGTCAGGAAGTTTATGCTCGAGCCTTTCGAGCCTGAGTTTCCTGAGCCTCACCAGACGGTGTACGATGCCCCTAGGGGCAAGATAGGGGTTTATGTTGCCTTCTTCGTTTATGGGAATCTCAGGTTCCCATTGACGAAGTTTGTGTACCGTGTTTTGGAGAGACACGGTGTACATTTGACGGAGGTGCACCCGATGGCGATCGCGAAGGTTCGCCACTTCGAATGGGTGTGCCGCATTCTGGGCGTTGAGCCCCACGTCGACCGCCTGATGACCTTCTACTCCTGGAGGTGCATCCAGGGCTGGTATACCTTGGTCAATCGGATCAAGGGTTTGAAGATCTGCGCTACAGAGCGCAGTCTTCGTTCTTGGAAGCGGGAGTTCTTCTATGTCTCCGCTCGCGTCGTCCCCCTTGCGATGACGTTCAAGAACGGGAGGGAGCTCCCCAGCCTTCACGCCTCCAATTACCAAGAGGCGGAATGGTTCGCCAAGATCTCCCAGATCCAGTCTCCAGTTTACCGCTTTGCGGAGTCTGGGATGGTGATGCTTGGGATGAGCCGGGTATGGAAGGATGCTGGGGCAGAGGCGCCACAGATTCCCATCGTCCTCGAATACGGTTTGAACTCTGTCCCTTATGGTATGTTCCGTCTTCTTTGCTGATTTAGGGTTTTTCTTCTAACCATTTCTTTCTTTTTATTTCAGAGGGGAATGACTTACAATCGCTCCTGCATCCGCGGGAGGCTGATGGTCCCGCTCGGATGGGTACTCGCGCTCTTGATGAGAACGAGTTGCCCATCCTAGAGCAGACGGCGGATCGGTTTGTGGAGGTCTACCCGCCAGGCCACGAGATTCTGAGTGCCAGGCGGCCAGGTAAAGAACTCTTTGACCCTCGCCCTCTCAATGCTCAAACCTCTGCGGGAATTCCTCTAATTTTGTCATCTTCTGATGAGGAATCCGCAGATGGTCCTTTCTTGGCGAGGAAGAAGAAGGCTGCCGGCGGGAAGGGCAAGGCGAAGGTTGCTTCCACTGCCGATCCGGTGAATCAGTCTGAGTCAGAGACCGAAAGCGAGGAGGCGGCGGGGAACCATGGTGGTGTTGAGACCACTGTTCCGGAGGTTGATACAGCTGTCACCTCCGAGCAGCCCAGGACAACGACGGTGACCGGCGTGAAGAGGCCGGCTCCATCGGGTTCGCCCCCGCCTGTCCGATCCTTCAAGCTCAAGAAGACTCGTAAGTATAAACTTCATTTACTTTAACTGCATACCTTTCCGCCATTTGTTTTTAATATCTTGTCTTCATGCAGGCATGGATGCAACTGCATTCCAAGGCGATGCGGGGAGGAGCGGTTCTGGACCCATGACGGTAGGTTTGGTCAACCAACCCGAGGCGATGACCCAGACGGCTGCGTCTGTATGCAGTATTGGTTCAGTTGCCCATTTTGTTGAGGCAACTGTTCCAACTGTATCGTCATCTCCGCCAGCTGTCAGTGCCATATTCACTGAATCTTTCACTGAGCCGGCGGTGATTGTTTCTGCGGGTTCCTCCGCAGCGGCAGCCACGGTTGTGAGTTCACCTCCGTTGGTTTCTACCGCGGCGGCCTCCACCGTGCTTCCTCCGGCGCCGGCAACTACGGCCGGTCCTTAAGGTATGTTTGGGGCTTCTCGCCAACCTCTGCCTCCTTCCCATCTGCCTGACCTCTTGGATGGATTTCCCTTAGGTTCAGGTGATGTGTTTGGCGGCTATCGGCCTGTTGTCGACCCTACAGGTGCGTAGGGTTTATTTTGGCCTTATACCCCTTTTATTATTGTAGTTCGGACTGTTTTTTGCTAAACAGTTATTTGTTTTATTGCAGTTCGTGACTCCAACGAGGTGTATGCTCCTCGGTGGAATATCCGCCGGGGAACGACCCTCCGGACTGCTGAGGATTGCGTCGAGTGGGCACGCCACGCTGCCCCCGCTGGTGCGCTGAGGGAAGCCATGTCCAGCTACCAGGAGGGTAGGCTGAGCAATGAATTGCGGATTCTCCTTGCCCGGATGCAGCCGCGCGTCGAGCTGCTTTGTCGTGAAAACGACAAGTTAAAGGCTGCGCATATTCAAGAGGTGGCTCAGGCGCGGGCTATCTGGGAGGAGAACAGGAGACTCTCCGCCGTTGCTGCGGAGAAGGAAAAGGCCTTCAAGGCCCTCGAGGTTGAAGTGCATGCCCGGCTCGAGGCCCGTTCCAAGGCTGCTCAAGCTGTTAACGAACAGCTTAGGTTGGCTAAGGAAACAGCGCGGAACGCAACCGAGAGGGCCACCAAGGCTGAAGCTGTTGCTGAGCCTCTACGCATCGAGAATGAAGAGCTTAAAGCCAAACTGGAGAGGCTCCAGCAGGCTCATGATGCCTTGGCCATGGAAGACGCCAAGAAGCTTCAAGAGATCTTGGACCAGAGGGGTATGCTTGACCATACTGAGCGTAAGCTAAAGGGCGTTGAAGAGGCTGCTGCTTAGGAAGTGTTGCTTGCCAACCTTAACAAAAGTGAAGCCGAACGCGCCCGTAACCAAGCTCAAGCTGCCCTCCAGGAGGCTCTGGTTACCAAGGAATGGCTTCTTCGAGAAGCGTTGTCGCAGGTATGCGTAGCTTCATAATGTTTTCACGCTTTTCTTTGTACTTAGAAAAGGTTTTGACACATTTTTTCTTTTTGTAGGTTGTGCATCGGATCTTCACGGAGACGTCTTATGACGATGCCATGAGCACAGCCCTCAACGCTTCTCATGAGGATGGGGAAAAGGCTGGCTTCCTGCTTGGTCTAGGGTTCGTTGAGAATGGCATCCCGCCTTCCAACTTCCCTTTGTATGACGTAGATACTGAAGCTGTTTATGACCAAGCAGTGAACCAGTATGCCGCCTTCCCGCATCCAGTGGTGGAGAAGGTGAACGAAGTTGCTGCCGCTGATGATGGGCTAGCTATTCTCAAGGCCTTCCTTGAACCGCCACAACCAACTGATGGTGCGGGTTCAAGTGGGTTTGGGGGGAGTGGTCCTGAAGTTTGAACCTTTAGATCACTTCCCACTGTTAGGATAGATGTAAAGATTTGTATAG
Organism: Bidens hawaiensis; assembly: GCF_021521415.1. Taxonomy (NCBI): domain Eukaryota; kingdom Viridiplantae; phylum Streptophyta; class Magnoliopsida; order Asterales; family Asteraceae; genus Bidens; species Bidens hawaiensis. The sequence goes on along the minus strand of NW_027495152.1, from coordinate 21,479 downwards.
ATTTATATTCTTGTATGCGGGTATGTGCCCAGCAATTCTTGTAATATTTGAATTTTGCTGGAATATAAATTATTTGTTAATGCCTTGCCTTGTAAACCTTATATGTTTTGTTTCACGTATATTTTGGTTTAAATTAGCAATTTCTTGAGTACTTTGGATAAGTTAACTTCTCAACGTGGCAGATAATAGGTTAAAGTTTTGCTTCCTCTTTCGTGATTGTGCGGGTAAGACCGTCACTTTCACTTAGTAGGATGGCTATATTTTACCTATATCTGACCTGCGTGGAGGTTTTCCTCATCTTTTCCTTAGAAATTTTTTCCGTTTTGTGTGTTTATGCGGGTTTTGCCGCCTTCCACACGCAACGACTTCCTTTCACACTTATTTATGCGGTGAATACCGGCATCAGTGTTTCAAATAAGTTAACCGTTCGACGCGCGGTTGTCAATAGGTTAATGTTCAGTTTCCTCTATCATGATTGTGCGGATAGGACCGGCAGTTTCATTTAGTGGGATGACCAAACTTTACCTATAACTGACCTGCGTGAAGGTTGTCATCTCTTAGAAATTTTTGCCGTTTTTTGTGTTTATGCGGGTTTTGCCGCCGTCCACACGCAACGACTTCCTTTCACACTTATTTATGCGGTGAATACCGGCATATCAGTGTTTTGAATAAGTTAAACCGTTCGACGCGCGGTTGTCAATAGGTTAATGTTCAGTTTCCTCTATCATGATTGTGCGGATAGGACCGGCACTTTCATTTAGTGAGATGACCAAACTTCACCTATAACTGACCTGCGTGAAGGTTGTCATCTCCTAGAAATTTTTGCCGTTTTTTGTGTTTATGCGGGTTTTGCCGCCGTCCACACGCAACGACTTTCCACGTAATTATGCGGTGAATACCGGCATATCAGTGTTTTGAATAAGTTAAACCGTTCGACGCGCGGTTGTCAATAGGTTAATGTTCAGTTTCCTCTATCATGATTGTGCGGATAGGACCGGCACTTTCATTTAGTGGGATGACCAAACTTCACCTATAACTGACCTGCGTGAAGGTTGTCCTCTTAGAAATTTTTGCCGTTTTTTGTGTTTATGCGGGTTTTCTCGCCGTCCACACGCAACGACTTTCCACGTGATTATGCGGTGAATACCGGCATATCAGTGTTTTGAATAAGTTAAACCGTTCGACGCGCGGTTGTCAATAGGTTAATGTTCAGTTTCCTCTATCATGATTGTGCGGATAGGACCGGCACTTTCATTTAGTGGGATGACCAAACTTCACCTATAACTGACCTGCGTGAAGGTTGTCCTCTTAGAAATTTTTGCCGTTTTTTGTGTTTATGCGGGTTTTCCCGCCGTCCACACGCAACGACTTTCCACGTGATTATGCGGTGAATACCGGCATATCAGTGTTTTGAATAAGTTAAACCGTTCGACGCGCGGTTGTCAATAGGTTAATGTTCAGTTTCCTCTATCATGATTGTGCGGATAGGACCGGCACTTTCATTTAGTGGGATAACCAAACTTCACCTATAACTGACCTGCGTGAAGGTTGTCCTCTTAGAAATTTTTGCCGTTTTTTGTGTTTATGCGGGTTTTGCCGCCGTCCACACGCAACGACTTCCTTTCACACTTATTTATGCGGTGAATACCGGCATATCATTGTGGAAAGTTCATAAGTATAAATGTAAGATCATTAGCGTCAATGTGATAAGGAGAATCATTTCCATTAGAAGTGGCTCTGGGCCTTTTCTTTACAAATTTGGAATTGATCTACATGCAGCCTGTGTAATTGAGCTCCCTTCCATGTTGTTGGGATGGGAGTGTCATCGAGCCGATATGCACCTGGTTCGGAATCTCGTTGTTTACGCAGGATGTAGTCTCCAACATTGAAGCTGCAGTTTTATCCGTGTTTTCCCCAACTGGGGTTCTACACGCATTAGTCTGCTTAGCATTCATTACGCCACGAGGTGCGTGAGCGTCCCATCTCTAACAAATGCTTCGACGATGTCCTTCAAGTCTAAGCATTCCTCGGTGTTGTGGCCTCTTGTCCTGTGGAAGTCACAGTATTTGCTCTTATCAGCGTTGTGACGATGTCGGATTATTGGAGCCTTTGGCCATGGGAGCCTCTCAGTGGCGAATATCTCGGTGACGCTTTTGGTGAGTGGCGTCCATCTGGAGTTCCGGTTCGACTGTACGTTATCCCTTCCGCCTAACCGATGGTGCGAGCCGGATGAGGTGTCAAAGTTTACCCTTGACTGCCAAATGCCTAGCTTCCGCTTTTTGTTTAGTCGGGCGGTAAGGACGTTGTCTTCTCTTGTTTTCTGGGTGTAGAGGTTTGTGCTCTGGGGAAGGTCTCTACCCAGTTGCTTCTCCGTTTCCGCGAAGCGTTTAGCTGCTGTCATGATGGCATCCCATGTGGACGGCATGCCATCTTTACCCGTGAAGGTGCGGATGAGCTCTGGGTCTTTCGCGCCCTGGATGAAAGCAGCGCGAACAAGATCTTCGCTAATAGTGCCCAGACTTAGCTTCTTTGAATTGAAGCGCGTGATGAAGTCTAGTAAAGACTCATCTTCCTCTCGGATGCATTTGAGGATTGTCCATTGCTCTTCGGTATATTTTCTTTGTTGACTGAAGTGTTGGCTGAACTTCTGCTGGAAGTCTGCCCAATCGTAGATGTGGTGGACCGGTAGACGGTCAAACCACGCTCTGGCTGCCCCAACAAGCGTCATTTGGAACATGTAACACCACGTGGGTTCCGTCCAATTGCTGACGGTTGCCCCCGCTATGAATCTGTTCAGATGATCGTCTGGGTCAGATATACCGTCGTAAGTGCCGATGTTGGACATCTGTTTGGCACTTCTCGGGCGATTGCTTCCGCAATGTCCCTTGCGAACTTGGACGTTCCCGCGTTTGCAATAGTTGGTCTGAAGGTTTTGGAGAAGTCACGTGGGTTTCCCCCCGCGTTCGTTGGTTTGAAGGTTTCTCCGAAATTCCTTCTCGGTTGGAAGTCCGTTTCCTTACGCTTCCCTTTCGCCCTATGGCGAGGGTTTGCGTCGGAGTCGGATTCCTCCGAATCATCGTTCCAGTACTCGCACTCATTGCTCATGTTGAGCTGTTGTCGAGTGCTTCCAAATTCGCCAGCCTGTTGGATGGAACGTAAGCGTTCGTCCAACTCAGCTTGGAATTCCTTCTGACGTGCTTCCGCCCACGCTTTAACTTGTTCAAGTGTTTGGCGGGGGAGCCTCGTCTGTTGTCTTTCCACCTGGGTATCAATGAATCCCAGGGGATGATTGTTTACTGCACTTGCCCCGGTTCGGGTGACCGGGGTAGTGTTCATAAAATTTACTGCACTTGCCCTGGCTTGGGTAACCGGGGTAGTGTTCGTAAAATTTGTATTTTCGCCGGTGTTCCCCCCAGTAGCTGGGGTTGTGGTTACCGGGGTTTCTTAGTCACTCGGTGGCCTTGGGACCGGAGTAACTTTAACCATCTTTCCAGAAGTTTTGAGAAAACTGAAAAAGAATTAAGTTCTAGCTTTTATGCACGGATGGCGCCAATGAAGAAACACTAAGTGACCCCGGCAGACTACGGATAATCTGGGGGTTAAATAGATGTTTCCCACGAGGGTTATGTCCGGCAAAGATGGTTCTTCCGATGACCTGCAAAACAGACACCGTGAGCTCGTCACTGAGAAGGGGGGGTACCTCCTTGTGACCACCCTCCGGCGTGAGAATCAGACTAGATTGCTCTTGAATATAAGTGTATATTAAGAGAATTAGCTAGAGAGAAGATAAGATGATCATACCGTTTCAAGGTGTTGGAGTATTTATAGCCGAAGGTAGGTTTCCAAGCAGGTACAGCCAGCTGTATAATATTCCTGTTTCACCAACTGTGGGCTACGTACGTGCCATGCTGGTTGGTGGATAGGCAGCGGCTGATAGTGACATGGCCGGCTGTGTACTATTCCTTTTCCACCAACTGCAGGCTATGTACGTGCAACGATGGGGGTTGGTGGGTAGGCAGTGGCTGATAGTGACATTTTGTACTAGAGCATGGTGCTCGTCGTACTGTTTGTCAGTGAGCTGTCGCTGCTTTGGTCAGATCTTTTGTCCATACCTCGTCAGGTACAGTACAAAAGATCCTCCAGTAGCGTACGGACTGGCTCATTTGGGCGGGAGTTTTCCCGGCTTTGGGCGGGAGTATTCCCGGCTTTGCTCATTCCTTCTTCAGGTGACACTACTGAATTATTTTAAGAGTTAAGTGCCTTGTGCTTGTAGCCTTGCTGTTAGTGCGGGTAGCCTTCCCTGATGGCTAGTATCCGCAACTGCGGGAACAGGCGGAGTACGTTACCATTGGGAGGCTTTTCCTGCGGGAACAGCTTGCGTACTGCGCGTAAGGACGTCATCTCTCTGAGCGTGGTGGGTCCTGCAGATCTAGTTGGTCTTTGCGCAGACATCCCTATTTTAAGGTGAGTCTTGCGGGTCCAACCGCGCAGACGTCCCTGTTTAAGGTGAGTCTTGCGGGTCCAACCGCGCAGACGTCCCTATTCAAGGTGAGTCTTGCGGGTCCAACTGGGCTCTGCTGTGACAAAATGGAAGAACTAATTTATCTACCGATCTTGTAGTCTGAAAGATCCAAAATCCACTTATCGGGTATAACTTTACCACGATCTATCTGTGATTAACGATAATATTAGATTAACATCAGTTTTGAATCCTGACCGTTGATCTTGCTTCTTGAACCAAAGCTGTTCTTGCTGACATTATATTGTTGTTCCTTAAAGAAGAATCAAACACAGTGCAATCTACCCAATCTTTCAGCATATCTTCTTGGCCCCACACATCTGGGACCCAAACCCGACCGGACATCTCCACTCGGTGCCTCTTTAGCCTCTCTCGTCCACTCTCTTCCACCGTCATTAGCGGTTGTGTGGTGGTGATGGTTTGAGTATTCATATAATTTTTAGATGAAGAGATATAATGTTGATGGATGGAAATGGTTTAGAGTTGAAGATATACTATTATGTGTATTGTGGTTTGTGTCAATGATATGATAATTATATACTCCATAATAAAAGAGAGGTAGGGTGTGTGTTAATGCACGTATGTGGTTTTATTTTTTATTCTTTTGTATGGTTTTGGAAAAATGCACGTGTACGGTTTACTAACTTTATACTTCATAACTTTGTATTTTTTATATACATTTCGTAAGACTATATCGTTGTTATTAGGGAGAGTGCAAGCTTAGAAGATGAAAAACCCAACAAGAAGTGAAGAAACAATTGTCAGTAATTTCATGCATGGCTTAACCTTTGTTTTGAGGTGTCAATCATGTTGGGATGTCGGGTTGAATAGGTGACCCGAGCCCGAATCATAGATATTAATCTGACGACTTATTAACAATTTTAGCAGCCAATAACTCAAGTCGAATAAACATGTTCGATTGAGGACAGCAGCTGAGTCCATGACGGTGCACACAACTTCGCTCACAAAAATAACGATTAGCGAGCTTGGAGTCTTAAGCTGGTAGCTTGTACCAAAATTTAAACATAGATATTATAACATCTTATAATAAGCTATAACATCTTATAAACATGTCAAAAACTAAGATATATTATAGCCAACTTCTACTCAAATGAATAATGAATTATAACTTCTAAGATGATAACGCAAGTCCCAAACTAAACTATAATCACTAGCTTATTTTTTCATCCGGCTTTCAATTTCTCTAGGATGCACATTATTCGTGTAATGCAACGACCTCAAAACACATGCCTGTGTCGTGTCGAGTAGCAAAAGAATACGACTAAACAAAACAAGTTAGAGAAACTATGTGATAGTGCTTCTAACCATCCCCCTACTAGTCAGGATTCTTGTCCCCTTACAAATATTGCTCTTCCACCACATGTTCTATGTGGCCATCAAGATAAATAAATGTAATTTAATTTATGATTTTTATCCATACATGAGGGTTTTTGGAATTGATATAATCTTGTAATTAACATGTTTGCACACCAACAAAGCATGATCATATAATGGGAACAACTCTAAACCTCTAACTCAAAACAATCTTGGCAGCAAGTAATATAGTTGCCATCCACTTTACAATCTTCTACCTACACAACCATACTTAGTATATCACAAGGGCAAAACAGTAAAATCACTACTTTAAGCTCGTGGGTAGCGTGAACGTCCTTTCTTCCTTAAAAACTCTGGGATTTCTACTGAACCGCCTTCTGTGAAGGCCGGTGATCGCCGGTTGATTCCAACCACATCCGATTGACCATCCTGCATTTGACCAAGTTTATGATACGGTTGACTTCAAATAATTGAAATTTTTTCAAAAAATCAGAATAATGTTTAGGATACCTGGAGAGTTCGCCCGTCACTTTCTTCTTGTCGTTTGAACCCGGTTGCTATAAGAGTTATACTAACCTGTGCCAACAAAAAAAAACTATGTATAGTTAATGGTTCTTGTTTCCAATGGGGCTATTAAATTAATTTGCATCATAGGCTTACACGTATAATAGGGGTCGATCTACACAAGTAAGTTCTTGTATACAACTTTAAATAGTGAGCTGATAATAAACGAGCCCATTTTTCGTATAGTGGGCTTGATTACACTCACGAGCACAAATGAGTACATATTAGTTATATAATATAATAACGTGCATATAGCATTTCATAAAACGTCATACTGTATATTGTTATGTATGGTGATTATAAAAGTAAATAGTAAATAAGAATATGACTTTGGATATATATATATATATAGAAAATAATCATATTCTACACAATTTAATAAATGGAGCCGAGCCTGGGCCTATCAATTACTCATGAGCCTAGTTTGAGCTTTACAACTAGGGGTGTAAACAAGCAAGGCACTCGTGAGCTACTCAAGATCAGCTCTCCAAAAGCTCGAATCAAGGTGAGCTTAAACAAGATCGAGCCTAAAAGTAAGCTTGTTCAATCTCAAGCCCGAGCTTCATCAATCGAGCTCGGCCTCAGCTTGTTTACACCCACATTTACAACTAAGACTCGGAATGAGCTGAGTTCGAGCTCGAGATTAGTAGAGCTTGCCTTCCGCTCAACTCGTTTACACTCTTAGTTTTTAGAGAATGGTTGACTTTAACCATCGTATTTGGAATATTTGTTTTATTTTTTTATGCAAACAAAAATTCAGTTTACAACAAAAATGAAGAACGCCAGGATTCGCAGGTATGAGCCGTTTAGTGCAAACAAAGACACGACATGTAAAGGGTGACAAAATGGGTGGGCTGAGTAACAGGACAAAAAGATTGCATTTTCGGACGGATCAAAGCAGGTTGAGTTTACCTAAAAGAACTTTTGTCCGAAATTTTAAGCATAGTTACAAACAATTTGTGTAAATACATTACAAAGAATAAATCAATACACTAGTAACCTAACTATTCAAATATTGCATTAGTAGGTCATACACATAAACGACACTTTTGGGATACTTTTGATCCATGTGAACCGTCTCCACTTTTAACAAACTAAAGATGAGTGTTGATGTAACCAGATAAATTACAAGTTTTCTAAAGTAAGAATAACAAGCTTACCTGACCACTTATTGATGGATCAATAACCGCTCCAAAGATCAAGTTGGCACTTGGGTCCACAAGATCATATATCACTTCGGCTGCAGCATTCACCTTTCGAATTCACATTTGAGACAAAATCAATATAGACACAACATTTTCCTTTTTATAATACACGGGTATGGATATGAATGTAAATTTTCAGAAAGAGAGAGTGACCTCAAATAATGTCAAATCACTACCACCCGTTATATTCCAAACGATACCGGTAGCCCTCTCGATACCAATATCAAGCAAAGGCGATTGAGTTGCATTCAATGCAGCATCTCGCGCCCTTGTCTTTCCTGTCAACAAACAAAAACTATTAAAATTCAAAAAAATAAATAAATAAAACCTCAAACGGGTAGTTTTTTCATAGTTTATACTAACCAGTTGCAGTTCCTATCCCCATCAATGACGAGCCCGCATTTGCCATAATTGCCCGAACATCAGCAAAGTCAACATTGACCAATCCCGGTATCTGCAAAATGCAAATTCACGTCAACTCATTCAATCTGTATAAAAGTTTTAAAAATAAGGATAATGTTACGCGTAACCAAAATTTTAAAAATAGAAACTTACGGTTATTATGTCGGAGATACCACGAACACCTTGTCTAAGAATATCATCAGCCAAATTAAACGCTTCGGTTACAGGGGTAGATGGGGAAACCGCGGTTAATAGTTTGTCATTTGGAATTACAATAAGTGTGTCGACATTTTCCCGTAAAGCTGCAATTCCTTCTTGGGCTTGAACCGCTCTTCGTCTGCCCTCAAACGAGAACGGAGTTGTGACGATACCAACAGTCAATATTCCCATCGACTTCGCTACCCCTGCGATAACAGGGGCCCCTCCTGTCCCTGTCCCGCCACCCATTCCCGCCTAAATGCAATGAAAATGATTGTGACTAGTCTCATAATCTTACTATCATAGTATCATGTAAGTTAAAACTATACTTTTCTTCTAATCACAAAACTTAATCTGCAATATAGGGGTGTGTAACCGTGTATGAAACCAACCTCTAACTGATATAAGCGATCCCAACCCAAAACTGATGGTTTGGTTTTATGTTTTTTTCAAAAACTGAGTTTCCCATTAGCTTTCGGTTTTGCATATACCGAACACTAAACCGAACCGAACCTGTAAAAACCAAATTTTGTAATTGACTATGAATTATAATTTTTTTTTTAAATTGCTAAAGTAATTTATAAAACTAAAATTTTAAATTTTAAAAAATTTAATGAATGGTTTAACACAAATAATGGTTCAAATGTATAATAATCAGTTAATCATTAATTAACAGAAAATTTTAAGGCCAAAGTTTCACGCCAAATTCATTATTCTGGGCAAACTTTTTTTCGGCCCATAAATGTCAAGCCAAAATGGCAAAACCAAAAAAGCAAACCAAACCAGTAAAAACCAACTTCTGTCATTGAACTTATGAATTATAATTTTTACTTTTGAAGGTTAAGTAATTTATAAAAATTTAATAAACTATGTAACCAAAAAATTAGATCCAAGTCTATAATAATCAATTTATCAATAATTAACAAAAACATTAAGGCCTAAAGTTTCATGCCAAAATTCATTACTTCGAACCAAAAAAAAAAATTCAACCCAAAATTTCAAACCCAAATGACAAAACCAAACGTTTTTCATAAACCCATATTTTTCAGGTTTTTGGTTATGTTTGAGCCCAAAACCGACCTAAACAATTTCGGTTTAATGTATAATAATCAATTACTAATTAATTAACAAAATATTTTAGGCTGTTGTTTCATGCTCAAATTCTTTTGGGCCAATTTTTTCCAGCCCAACAATTTCAAGACCAAATGGCAAAACCGAGCAGTTTTCAAAAACCCAAAACCTGATTTTTGGTTTTCATTCAGTTTGAACCCAAAACCGACCCAAACCGATCCCAACATTACAAAACATAACAAAAGTTAATGAAAACTTACAGTCACAAAAACCATATCTGATCCATAAACAGCTTCTTCAATGGACTCTCTACTTTCCTTAGCAGCATTCATCCCAACATCCGGGTTCCCACCCGCACCGAGCCCACGGGTCAACTCTTGACCAATCTGCAACCGCTGCTCCGGGAAAACCGGTGACATTCTCATAGCTTGAACATCAGTATTCACAATCCAAAACTCAACACCCTTCATCGCACTCTCAATCATCCGATTAACCGCATTCGATCCTCCACCACCAACACCTATCACTTTAATCTTAGCCTCATTATTATTATTATCATCATCATTTTTACCCGACGAATCTCTCAGAATCTCAGTAACATTCGGTTTAATCATCGAAACTTCCGAGTGAAGATTCAGAAACTGATCTTTGCTATTAAACTGATTAATATTGTGCGAACTCGACATACATTTAACTTGGGGGTTGTAACAAATCTTGTGGGTAGCATTCGAAAACCCATGTTTGTCATCAACCATCTTCAACGAACTCACTCGCCCACCGAAATTAGTCAATACCCCCATCGAGTTTCGAGCATCTAAATATATTAAAGATGATGGTATACATGTTGCCATTTAGTGTTTCTTGAATCCCCAAATTAAATTAACCTAACTTCACCTGTTTTTTCAAGAATAATGAAATGGGTTAGTTGAGAAATCAACCAATATTGAATCTTGGAAGCTAAATTAGTAGCAATTGGGTAAAAAGTAATGTTCTTGATTGTAACGAAAATTAAAAGCAAGAAACCTAAAAACACAAAATAATTTCAAGAACCCTAAAAACTTAATTGGGTTTGTTAGAATTTAACCAATGTTGAATCTTGGAAGCTTAATTAATAAGAATTGAGTAAAAAGTTAGGTTCTTGATTGTAATGAAAATTAACCCTAAAAACACAAAACAATTTCAAGAGCCCTAAAAATGGAATTGGGTTTTGTTGGAAATTAACCAATGTTGAATCTTGGAAGCTTAACTAGTAATAATTGTGTAAAAAGTAAGGTTCTTGATTGTAACAAAAATTAGCCCTAAAAAGATAAATAATATCAAGAACCCTAAAACCCCAATTGGGTGAGTGTGAAAATGTGTGTAGATTAATAAGGTGAAAGTGGGAAACCTGAAAGAGTTGTTGAGGAAGAACAGAGTAGCCGCAAAGATACGGGTTGTGATGTTTTAGGTTGTCTTGTTAATGATTATGTTAATTGAGGTGTTTTTTAGTGTAAAAATGATTTTGGAAAGTGATAAAGAGGCATCATTTTATAGCTAGATATCCTTATCGCCCAAACCTATCGTTGGTTGGCTATCAACATTTCTTTTCTTTTACCAAAATTGACTTTTTTTTGTTTTATGTTGTGTATGATTTGGTGCTCATGTGATTCGTATTTTATATTTTTCATGTCTTGATAGTGATGATTGTATATTTGTATAGAAAATGTTGTTATCATTCACATGGTTGTTTATTATATGTTTGAACTTATTTTAAAAGCCAAGATATCGAAGGGTGTAATTTTTACGCAATCATACAAATTAGTTATAACGGATACTGATGTGTTGAGTTACATACTAGACTTGATTCTAGGCATTTTATGTGGGCCACCATAGGGGTGTTGAAGAGAAAGGGGAGTTGTATGATGGCGTGGCAAGACGGTGGCGATTGTCTGTAGGAGAGTAGTGTTGTTCGTGTAAGAATTGGCCAATCAAGTCGGGGATGCTAACTTGGAGCCACCCGCCACTGTTAGATTGCGGGTGATCTTATTGATACTAGTAACTCAAATTTAAAAAAATATAAGTTGAGTTTGAGGTAGAAGTGGTCTTAGAGTTTAAATTATAACTAAACATTGATTATCAGATAATGTTACGATTAATATAAATATAATATAACGCGCTTACATATAAAAGTATTGTTCTGGTAATGAATAGAACTCAAATTCCATTGATTGATATGGTTAACATTCAAACTACTTATATATAAATTATCAATTAGGCTAACATTGTAAAAGCCGGACATGTTATCAAACTGAACTTGATTTTGATATTATTAGTTCATAGAGAATAAATTGAAGTAATACCTCTAAGTCAAAACATGATACCTTGCTTAATGATAGTCAAAACAATACCACCCTAAACATCTAGAAACTTATTGAAGTTTGGCTTAAAGGGCTATTTTAGCTCACTAATAATTAGGCCTACTAGCATACTTTAACCCTAACATAAATTAAGATGACATGACACTTTAAAGATGGATTAAACCACTCCCCACTTGTGTTATATTTGTTAAAAAAGGGTCATGGATTATGTTTTTCACGGGTTAAAAGGCAAAGAACAATATATTAAATTAACAATTAACAGAGGTGAGATGGAGTTAAAATGATTAAACTATTTCCTTTGGGTGAGATGGAGTGAAAGAGAGAAAAATAAGTTATGTGATTCTTATGTGAAGTTAAGAGAGGTTAGAGTACACCTTATGGTCTTATATTAATTAGCTAACTGGAATCATGTTTAATCTCATCATTTATATTGTATATACACGACAGAGTGATGCATTATCGAACCCGTTGTTTGTACAACATCCTCCATACTATCCTTTGAAGAACATCAATTAGATTTAGAGTACTAGTGACAACTCTATATCTTGGATGAAATGTCTAATCATACATCTTTTATAGCCACGTATAATTTGCAACATATATATTTATCAAGCAGAATATCTGCGACAGGGGGCAAATTCATTTGTACGAGCGTGAAGGGAAACCCCCCCCCCCCCCTCTCCAATTGAGTTAAGCCCGTTTGCATTAAAACAAAACACATTTAAAAAGGAAAGTCAAGTACGCCACATGATACGGATTTGATGCTATTTGTTATCAACTATTGTTCTTTAGGAATCATTTAGATTTGAATAACAGATTAGGCGACTCAACCGACAGGCTACAAGTCTCATTAAGTCGACCATAATACTTTTCAGCTGCAACATGTTCATTACTAGGCACATTACAAGTTACTCATGCTCAAAATTCCTCCAAAAGTACCATTTATGGATAAAAGTATTAATTAGATTATTTATCATGACACATTGTATAGATGAGGGTAGCCATGGGCTAAACCATACTTGCTATATTGAAAGAATAATAGGGATCAAGATTTTCCTCTATAAATTTGGAAACGATTAATAATCACTTAGTTGAGTCCTAGCAAAAAGAGATTGAAAGTGACGTTGTCCCTTATCACATGTGGTGTCGTTCTCTATCATTTGGAGAAGCCGTTTTTTATTTAATGTTTTCGTATGAACTTATATAAGCCAACATTTTTTTAGTAGCGGTTAACACATATCCTCTACATCAATTTAAATGTTCACTTAAACCAAAACTCTCAACCACTTACAGTACAAACATACTTATCGCAAACTTATATGTGTACTGAATTTTGGTATTTGTGAGTGTCTAACTAGTATTGGGACTGCTTGTGGTTGAATGAAAATTTATCATTTAAAAAAGGTTATTATATACCTTGACACCATCAGGCGAGCGCTTTGGCATTTAAGCCAACCGTTAACCACCTAAACGGTTAAACCCAAATGATTTGGAAATTGGAATTGGTTATGTTGAAAATACGCATACGATGATACGAACATAATCAAAGTTTGCTTGGTAGAGTAATCAAGCGGGCCTGCCTACCATTGAGCTAAAAAGCCCCGTCTTGTGCCTGAAAGCCCAATGCCAAGATGCTATATAAAGCCCGGTATTTGAGAGTGAGATTGGGCCTATTAAGACACAACGGGCTTTGTCTGTGGTATTATCATTACCGATATTGTAAATGGTTTACATTTTAATTCTCTATTAATAGGAAAGGTAATTGGAAAATATTTCAAATTTTAAATATATAAAGAATAGAGGTACCTTTACTTTTTAATAAACTAGATTTTATCCCCCGTATTACGGGGGTTGTTTTACATTATACGTTTTTAATATTTATATATGTATATTTGGATTTTAATTTTATTTATTGTAAGAAAGTTAATAGTTAATATATTTGAGGTTTGATGATAAAATGGTTTCACAAATAAATGATATGTTATAATTCGGTTTAAAAGCTATCTGAGTTTGGTGATACCTATTACCCATTTATTTTCTTTATTATAAAATTGTTTCTTAATTATAAATAATATCTTTTTTTAAATAAAATATGATATTAATTTTTAGTATATCCCTATTTTATAGGATTTTCATATCAAATATTTTATGAGATTAATTTTTAATATAATGAGATGTTATAACCCGTTTAAGAGCTATCTAGGTTTAGCGAGACATTTACCTGTGAATTCGGGTCAAATGCGTAAGAAACCTTCGTTTACAAATAAAGCAATCTGATGGCTTGAGAGAATGGTTGTTTTACATTTTTTGTTTTTTAATATTTCTTTTTTGGATTTTAATTTTCTTTATTGTAAGAAAGTTAATAATATACTTAAGGTTTAATGGTGAAAGGGTTTCATAAATAAATGATATATTATAACCCGTTTAAAAGCTATCTGGATTTGGTGACCCATAACCTGCTTATGTTTTTTACTATAAAACTGTTTATTAATTATAAATAATATCTTTTTCTTTTTAAATTGGACATTAAATTTTAGTACATCTCTATTTTATAGGATTTTCGTATCAAATAATTGGTAAGATTAATTTTTAATTTAATGAGATGTTATAACCCGTTTAAGAGCTATCTGGTTTTGGTAAGACCCATACACATGAATTTGGGTTAAATCAATGAAAGGCCTCCATTTAAAAATCAAGCAATCTGGCTTCCATAAAAAGGGGAGTGAAGAGGTATGCACCCGCCTTAACATCGAGCGGGGCGGGTCAACCCACAAGATATAGACAAGAGGCTTGAAATCAGGATGTCATGAAGACACAAAGCCAAAACCTATGCGCGTGGCGCATATCACATATGCTCACGCATATCACATATGTTCACGTCACATATGCTCACGCATCATATATGCTCACGCATATCACATCTGCGCGTGGCGCATCTGCGCGTGGCGCATATCACATATGCTCACGCATATTACATATGCTTGCGCATATCACATCTGCGCATGAAACATCTGCGCGTGAGAATAAAGAGAAGACCTCGCGCATCCCCAGGATAGGCGCATATCACACATGCACATAATCAACCACGTCCTTATCCAAGTCAGGATAAGGACAACCATGATTGTGCTCATCAGACAACCTTCCAGAAGGTATCCTTTAAGGAATAAAGAATATGCTGATGTTGACAGCTGCCAATGAAGGGTGGACAACTCAGCAAAGCCCATGTGCTACCACGTGATTGCACATGGGTCAGGTGAAATACCTTGGTCAGAGAATATTCAATGAAAAAGCACCAGGTGTCCTAAGGACACGTGGCGCGAAGCAATAGGAGGAGGCCAAAAAGGCCCTAATTGGGTCTGAGCCCAATCATTGGAAACCCTAATACTATAAATACCACACCACCTCCACAAGGGGATGTAAGCAAGAAAATATATTCTAAGTCCTTACTCACTTTCAGATTATTATTATCTTCTCCTACAATATCTTATTCTCACACCGGAGGGTTACCCCAAAGAGGACCCCTCTGTCCCTTTCTGAGGGGTAAGTTCACGATGCTGCTCGTTTTGTAGGTGGAAGAACTCATATTCCGGAAAACCATCGGTGATATAGCACACTCATACCCGAGGAAAGTTGATCGTATACTAGTAAGTCGATCCACGTTTCTTCATTGGCGCCATCCCCTGTTACAACGGCAACAAAACTACTATCTCATCATTTCTCTCTGAAAATCTTCACCATGGTTTCCGGTGTTCGAAACAGCGGTCAAGTTCTGGAGGATAATGAGCTTGAGGATGTTAATGAGGGACATCAGTTTCTGAGGGCGCCGCGTGATACTGAGCGCACCACCAGTAACCATCCCTTCATCACAACACCTCATAGCCAGACTGAAACTCCTCCAGACGATCTCACGTTCCAAAATCTGACTGCTGCAAAACAAAAAGGACCAATGGGTCCGGAAGTTGAAAGCAATGACCCTAAAGAATGGCTCATAAACAAACAACGGCGTTTAATGGACAAATACAATGAGCTGGTCAAACACAAAAAGTTAGCCGACTTAACACAAAGGCTCGCATTTGATAAACAAACCATTCAGGGAACAACAAAAAGGGCGTGCGCGCCGGAAGATGGTTACTCTGTTCACACCGAACACGCTGATGTTAGTGATGAGGAAGAGGTGCACAGCATGAGGAAGACGCGAGATACTTATATTACAGCAGAGATTGGATGCCCATCCTATAGAGTGCTCATGATGAGTAAAAAAGACAACGAGCAAGAAAGGAGGTTGGATCTCAACTTACTTGAAGGGCGCAGAGAGGCGGCTATCATCAGTGAAGCCAAATACAAGAAAAAACTAGAAAAATATTACAATCAGCGCGTGAAAGAATGCCACTTCAAGAAGAATGATTTTGTCCTTCGGAACAATGAAGCTAGTCGCGCAATACCCCCGGGAAAGATGTCTCCCAACTGGGAGGGACCTTATCAAGTCTCGGAAGAATTGGGAAAAGGCGCATACGCTTTAAAAGATTTGAATGGAAAGAAGATCCCGCGCACATGGAACGCAGCACAGCTTAGAAAATGTTTCATGTAAAAGTTGTCAAGTTTGTAATCAAGGCTTTTTAAGCCATTATGAATAATGATGCGCGCTATTTTCTCTTAATGTGTGTTCTATTACCTTTTGCATACATGTTTCACACTTCCCTTTATTAATTTTGAGCAATATGACAACATTGTATTGACATCAAACTAAAAATAAAACGAAGTAAAACATACATGCGCGAGCTTCAAGCTCAAACGCGTTAACGAGTTTTAACTCTAAAACGTCGGGGTCTTAGCCCAATAATATGAGCCTTAGCTCAAATTACTCACAACATCCATCCTACATGCTGCGCAGCTAGACCATAAAAGTACCTAAGCACAACTAAGGCAAAGCACATGCCAAAACATAGTTGTTAAGGTCTCAGGTCGAGGTCGCGCATGGGATTATAATGGATCAGAGTAACACATACTGACACGCAAAGGCTAAAAAACTCATTCATAATTCCCTATAATAAATGCGCGATAACGTCGCGCAAAGGAGGAATAATGAAGTGCCAAGGCACGTGTCAGCATATTCAGAATATTGCAAAATAACTTGAAATGTGACAACTGTTAAGGATTAAATAAAATAATTTCCTTACAGCCTTGTCCAAGTTTCAATGTGTAAGCATACCTTATATTCAACGAGCACAAACATGCAATATAAAGAGATGAATTGGGAATGCGCAAGATGCGAATAAGGGAAAAACAAAATTTCATTCCAAAACATAAAAGTTTACAAATTTACAAAATGATGAGATAAAAACTACAAACAAAAAAAAAAAAAAAAAAAACATGAAGGGCTTTTCAAGTCTCTATATCAACATCAGCCTTTTCATCGTCCTCATCATTACCTCCTCCCTTAGCATCTAGCGCAGCCCGCTCCTCGTCATCTCCAAACTTACCATAATCAAGCTGTTCGTCTTGAATGGAGTCGTCTTCTATCACGATAGTGTCAGGAGTAGGTCCTTTGGCCACGCCAGAGCCGCTAGCAGAGGCAGCATTGCCCGCGCCATCATCGCTGCCACCAGTCCCTTCACATTCGTCAAGTAATTTCTTTAGCGCGCCAAGATCGGGCTGGTCAGCAAGCGCGGCTATCTGCAAGTCACAAGGAAAAGTATGAGTACAAAAGATTAGGAAAATAAGTCAAGGTAAACTCATTAAGGTTAAAATACCTGCTCAAGGATGGGAATTGGAGTATTCAAGTACTTCTCCCCCACCTCGGCCATGTCAGCGCAGACAACGTCGAGCTGATAAGGGTAGTCGGATGGATTCTTCTTCAGCATGCCATATTCATAGCCATCCTTAAACCCTTCAGCTCGACCCACCAAGCGCGACGCCGCATTGCAATCCATCACAAGGGTCTGAAACTCGTCTGAGTATTTCATCGCATAAGCGCAACGAGTCACACCCCGTGAAACTAGCCATTGACGATCCTGCGCGAGGGAAGAAACAGACGTCTCAAGAGCAGGAATCTGAGAGTTTAACAACTCAACAGTTTCCTTGGCTAGTTTTAGCTCTTCTCTGTCAGACGCTACTGCCGCCAAGGCTTCGTTCTTTTCTGCTCGCGCAGCATCGAGCTCCTCTCTGTCAGACGCTGCTGCCGCCAAGGCTTCATTCTTTTCTGCTCGCGCAGCATCGAGCTCTTTCTTCAGGCGCGCAACCTCACTCTCTAATAAAGATTTGTCAGTGTTAGCCTGCGCAAGAGTTTGATCACGCGCCTCTGCCTCCAACTCCAAGTCACGCGCTCGACGCGCGCACCTGGCCACATCCGCTTCTGCCGCCTGCAGCTTCTCCCGCGCAGCCTGCAGCTCATGCCCGCGCTTCACAAAGGCAGCGTTGGCACTTGCTCGGTTCTCGCTAAGTTCTGCTTGGAGTTTCTCAGCTCTCTCTCGAGCATCAGAAAGATTCCAAGCAGAAATCTTAGCCTCTTGCTTGGCCTCCACAAGGGCATCACGCACTTTTATATAATCATTGCGAAGCTCTTGGGAGGCAGCAAAGAACGCAGACCCAGCAAAAAGGTGGTCGTTGAGCAAGTCCACGCGAGCGCGGTCCTCTTGAAACCTCCTTTCAGCCGGAGGAACAGAGTGAGCCCAGAAGTCTTCACACACGCCCATGGATTGAAATGAGCTATCTTCAGTAATATTCCAGCTCGGGCGGTATATGTGATCGGCTTCCTGCAAACACAAAGCAACGCAAAAGAAACGTTTTAGTTATCTAGACACTAATTTGGAAGTCCGCACAGCGGAGCAAAACAAACTTATACCTGTGGAGAATCGGCAGAAAGGTCAGCGCCAGCTGGTGAGCTCCTGCCTGCCCCACGAGAAGAAGGCTGCGCCACGAAATCTCGTGGCGCTATAGGGCTTGCGCGGCCACCATCGGAATCTTCAAAATTGATCTCCTCCTCATCCTCTGTAACAGGTCTTTTCTCCTGCGACTTGGAAAAATCAAAAACAGTCTCACGAGGAGGGCTGCGCGCAGGAGGAGGTGAGGGAGGTCTTGACGCCGTTAGATCAGGGCGTAAAATAGTCTCCTGCTCCTTAGTGATCCCAATGAGAGGAGATTCAGTGCTTGTTGGAGCAGGAGCAGAACTAACAGCGCCGGCACCAGCAGTGCCACCAGCAGCTTGTGTGCCAGCTATAATTCCTATGAAAAACCAACAAGGAGAAATGATTCATAACTTGAACTAAAGGAAAAAATCAGAAAATCAAAGCGCAATAAATACCTTGGCGCACCGCCGTCCGCGAATTGAGCATCGCCATGAAGTCCATTTTCCCCCTTTTCAAGGGTGAAGCAGGGGACTTCAAAGCAACCTCCGGCGCAGCCTCGGTACCTTGCCGCGCCTGAGGTTGAGCCACCAAAGTCGCCGGCTCTACAAACATTTGAGTGAACAAAGCTTCATTAATAACTCTATCGGAATCACGCTCATAAAACCACAAAATATAAACAAAGTATACCTGTTGGAGAAGATGAAACAGCAGGCGCAGCGCCGCTTCCCTTGTCCGCCGCGCGAAGAGATGAGGTGGCAGCACCATACCTCGTGTGGACGGGAGGATTGCCCACACCTCGAGGCAAAGAAGACGAGGAAAACTTGGAGGTAAATCCCTTGGTTTTCTCAAGTCCCTTCGCTTGGGTAGGAGGATCCTGGGCAACAGGGCATCATTTTTCTTCTGTTTTTTACTGGCCCATGCGCCAGTTTTGCCTTTAGCTTTGCGCTTGAGTTGTGGCGCCTCAGCTTCTTCCTCCACCTCCTCTTCCGCAAGCTCCAACTCATAATTCTCGAGCGCATCTACAATACGTGCAACAGAAATGTTAACCAAATTTGGTATTCTAAAGGCCTAAGCATAAGTACAAAGGCTTACCAGGCGCATCGCTGTCAAAGCAAAATTCTAAATCGACAGGGATGAACATATCATCGAAGCGATCGGGGAAAGCAACTTCCCCAGCGCTCAGCGCGACAGAGCCACCCTCCATATGCTCGTCATAGGCGGCGTGGACGTATTCCTTGCTTACTGCATAAAACAAGACAAATGATATCAGCAAAACGAATTATATTCGCGCAAAAATAATGCAATGAGCAAATAACTCACCTAAGCCATCAACATGGATGACAGGCTCAGTCGCGCTGTCGGTCCACCTCTTGCTCATACCAAACCCCACCAGCGCCTCCTCGCAAATATTCTTGGCGGGGGATGGTTTAGCAGATAACTTGTTAACCCATGTGCCCGTTGGGTTCTTAAGAACATTCTCATCCGCGAGCGCAGAAGTGATCGCGCGCATGGTCATGCGGATGGGAATCGCACCAGCCTTAATATAAAAAAAATTTTCAGTCCAGTCATGAAGGCTTTTGAAGGAAACAGTGCAGCACTTAACCTTCTGACTGCGCGGTGTGAATGAGAACCAAGAATCTTGGATTTTTGGCTTGTAAAAATATTGAAAGCGCCGAGGGGTGGGCTCCTCGTGCTGAGCTTTGCACATGAACTCAAAATGAGTCATGCGCACTAGTCCACAAGGATGGACTTGGGATATGTGAATCCCATAAAACTGAAGGAGCGCACCTATAAACCTTGTCATCGGAAGACGAAGGTTACAGTGAGTGAAAAAGTGAGAGTATAAAGAGATATAGCCGGTGGGCGGATCTACCGCCGTTTGCCCGGTCGCCGGGAGCAGACAGCTGTACTCAGGGAGAAAACCCTGAGAGGTGACGAGATTATCGAAGTCAGACTGTTTCAATTTGCAGGGAATCTCATCCCATCTCTTCACCGTTTTGTTCTTCCCCACCTCCTCCGACGAGGCCTCGGCAGCCCGTTTACCCTTGCCGGTCTTCTTCAAAGTGGACATAACTAACGATTTTACACGGCGTTTGCTGGGGGAAATTGTGGTGTCTGGGTTATCAGACATACAATTGTGAATCAATCAGCGGTTACTTTAAGCACGGAAATCTGGAAGCAAAAGATAAAGGCTCTTAATCGGAATGAAAATTGAAGGAGAAAGAGCTCTGAAAATAACAATGAAGATGAAGAAAAAACCACTCAAAAGGTTTGCTTTTATAGGCCCAGGAGAGAGAAAGAAACAGGTAATGATCAGAGTTACGCTCACGCGCCCCCACTCGCAGGTGCAGGCCAACATGAGCGCGACACGTGTTCCTGACACTGTATGAGGAGACATGAAAGGCCACTGTAGCACCTCGAGCACACGAAAAGTCTGACACATAACGTCTCCATCTCTAACGCATGTCAGCACCAACCAACCACGTACATGGACGATTCATTTCAACCAAAAGGATAGAATTTCGCACAACGCACATATGAGAAATGAAAAAGAAAAGACAAACCCTATTAAAAGAGCAAACTATTAAGTCTAATATCTATCTTACCTCGCTCGCGCGAGACAAGACACACATTAGACTGGGGGGGCTTGAAGAGGTATGCACCCCTTAACATCGAGCGGGGCGGGTCAACCCACAAGATATAGACAAGAGGCTTGAAATCAGGATGTCATGAAGACACAAAGCCAAAACCTATGCGCGTGGCGCATATCACATATGCTCACGCATATCACATATGTTCACGTCACATATGCTCACGCATCATATATGCTCACGCATATCACATCTGCGCGTGTCGCATATCACATATGCTCACGCATATTACATATGCTTGCGCATATCACATCTGCGCATGAAACATCTGCGCGTGAGAATAAAGAGAAGACCTCGCGCATCCCCAGGATAGGCGCATATCACACATGCAC